>NC_134710.1:218165691-218423191 GCF_043290135.1 Rhipicephalus microplus | reverse complement strand
TTCACTGGCTGGGCGCCTCTAAAAGCGATGGCAGAAGTCGGTGATGGCGAATGTTTGACGGCAACGGTACCCTCCCTCGGCGCAAGAAATGCCTTCGCATTTCCTCTCGAGGCCCTTTCGGGAGTGGGGGCATTTTTTCCGTACAGTCTATTACTATATATTTTAAATGTGAAGCAGCTCTTTGATTGGCCTTTGCACCGCTGTCTCATGTGTCCGCACAACCCTCTCGGCGCAGGTGTTGTAGCGGTGCCAAGTAGGTCAAGTCGCAGCTGCGCGTTTATGTCACTTTGGTAAGAGTGAACTGAAACTGAAAGTGCACACTCAGAAGGGGATAACGAACAGGCAAAGTGTGCGCGCAAAAGGCTAGAACACTTTGCTCAAAAGCATATTACTTGTAGTTAAATTTAATATCTCACGTATTATTACCATTTTATTTTTATTTTTTTGTTTTCAAGTTCATAGCTTACTTAAAACAACATTCAAGTCTCAGCGTTGCATTCTTGGCCAAACCCCTAAAGTGGGTACGTGCCATTTAGATAGGGAAACAAACAAACAAACAAAGGCTAGCGTGAAGCGCTTGAGCCTTGTAACGTCGACTGGCAGAGCGTACGTTGCCACGTTGGGGCCATCGGACCAGCCTGGACGAGCCTGGCGTTTCCTGCGGTGAAGGGGTGGTTTCCACACCGGGCCTTGCAGCGCGTTTCTATGGTGAACGTGCGAGTGGACCAGGACGAGCTGCTGATCGTGGGCTATATGGTGTCCGAGACCAACCAGCTACAGAGCCGGTCCCGGGTGTTGAGTCTGCTGGGGTCCGGCGCAACAGTACGCTGAGGGCGTGTCCTTGGCGCCACATGTAGGTTGCGATCCGGCACAACCGACTACGCGGTGGTCTCAGCGCTACGTGGAGTTATCGTGCTTCGAGGTATTCCTGAGCCGGCCGGGTCGGCGCGCTTCTTTCCTCTGCTACAAGCGAGCGTCGACTACGTGGTCATCGGAGCCGTATGTGCCGTCTAAGAACGAGAGTTACCGAAGAAGCCAACGCGTGTATATATACGCCTCGGCTACGGGTCTAAGGGCTGGAGTCAGAGGGAACGTAACCATGTTGTACTGTTGGGCCATGTATTGAAATTGTGTGTATTTGTGCTTGAATCATGTTATGCGTAACTCGTCAGTGTCTGAGAGCCCACGAACCGCGACATTCACTCTCTCTCTCACCCGCAGCAGCTGTTGGCACCTCCACCCGCTCGTAACACACTTCTTACTCGCTTAACTTTCTCCACCGCCCACAACGCTCGATTGCACGTCGAGTGGAAACATTAGACAGATTTAGTTGCACGTCCGCAGCAGCCGAACGGACATTGCCTGTCAATGCAAATGGCTAGCAGGCTTCGTCCGTACGATTAATGCGGACGCGTTACCAAGTCTGTCAACTGTTATGGCTCGTTTATTTGCAATAAAACGTACATGATACCCAACCCACCTCCCGTGTCTTCGTGGTTCAAACAAATATTTACTCGAGAAACGCTACACTGAATTTCATTCCAACCCGTACATCCAGCAGCCGCGTCGACGTCCGTTTTATTCGGGGCAACGCTATGCGCAACGCTACTGCTTCACATACCATCAAGGTTCCCTTCGGGGAAACAGTCCATAATTTTGAACACATCATGTCAGTGGGGCCACCATGGACCGAAGCACAAAACAGTTTCGCGTAAAAACAAAAAAAAAAACAATGACGGACAACTTTTACTTTGCTACAGAGCCGTTCTCAAGCGTGCAATTGGCGAACAAGGTCTTGCGGGATCAAGGTCGACAAGTGTGATGAGTTGTGCGCGTGTGTAAGTGCATCTTTAAAAAGTGCGCGGAGCAAGAACAAAGCAGCAGCAAAGCGCTCGCGTGGTGCCGCCTAAACTACAATGACGATGTCGAAGAGTGTCAGGCCCGAGGACGCGTGGCGTGATGGGAACAAAAGAAAACAAAAGTGAACCCATGGGCGACGACCGTGGAGATTCCAGGGTCCAATTGCTGTACACCATGAAATGTCAAGCATTGCCTACTAAAACTGGGACAAGTGGGCCAAAGTTCAAGGATGATGTGAGGCAGAGGAGAGCAAAGAAGTTCGAAGAGGACGTGGCGATGGGAAGGTTTCACCGGACCGGGCAATAAAGATGGGTGATCGGATTACGGACCCAAACCCTGAAGACTTCAACTGACCGGGGCTTCCTACCGTCACGTTCCTGTGTGGCAAGACGTGAGCTACCATACGCGAACTTCAGCACAGGACCTGTGGACTTCCGCACCGACAGGCAAGCAACAACAGTCGGGCTATGGACCCGAGCTGTTCATCCAGCTGCCATATTCTCCTGACTTCTCAACGCGTCACTCAGCCGCCAGCACTTTGTAGCCGCAACCGGCCTACCCACGTCCACTTCACGAATTCGGCTTCGCCATGTTTGGTGAGACGAACGCTCTTTGCCATCCCACCTGTACACCGCGCGCGAACTATCTAGTTTCAGGCTTTGAACTTTCTTGCGTGTTGATAGGAATGTTTATCGCATGACGCCAACTTTTTGTTAAGTGTGTAATTTCATGGAGATTATTTTGTTTCGCTTGTATTATTGAATTGATGTTCATCTGCGGTTTTTTAGCGAACGGTTTTGTCTTTCTTTAAGACTCGACAGGCTGAAACCTAGAGAGGTCTAGGTAGGGCTACTTCCCGCTAAGGTAGCTTTTCTAGAAGCGCATAATCAATACAATCTGTCTGCTCATCTAATCATTTTCTTTTACCGCACGTGTTCTCGTAACCGCTTATATATGTCTGTTTTCTCGAATAAATTTTCAGTTGTTAGTGTGCGCTGTGTCGAGGTGTCTCCCTTTTGTACTACAAATTTTTTCGCGCACTCAGTTAAGAAGATATTAAGCCAATCAGAGAGGCCGCAGCAGCCCTCCGGGCCAATCACAGTTGACCAATAGCGGAATCTGACGACATGGCGGAATTTCGCAATGCCTATAATAGCACTCTGGAGTGGCACCATTCCCCCTCCCCCCCCCCCCCCAACGTCTTGTGAAATAGCGATGTCATGTAGTGCCCAATCGAGACACTAACTCAAATAATATGGTAAAGTCATCATGCTCTTCAAGTTCAATAGACTAAATAGTGCCCTCCCTTCCCTACGCGTTTACGCGGAGACCTTTACATATGCTTAAGGGGCGAACTTTCACAATCAGTATCATTAAACCACTGAGTGTCTCGTCGGGGTATTCCTCTAATAATATTAAGTAAAAACAAAAATTTAATCAAAAGGAACTGACTACTATCATTGGGACCGTCATTGAGACGGGCTCACATTTAACACATGTAAACCACATACACACTCTGCAGCCGTCCATATACGTTACGTGTGCTACGGACAATTCGCCCCGAGATAGGGCTATAGGAGGCAGCACCGTCACCGCGCTAGTGTGGATGGGCAGCCGGTGGCGCGTATATAAATTGACGCAGCGGCGCTTTTTTGAGAGCGATGTGGGCCGATTATCGGCAAATAAAAGGCTTTGATTTCAGCCTTCTCATAATATGTGTATCTTCTATTGCCGAATAGATACACGAAGCTCGCCGAACGTTACTATTACTTGAGAAAGCTAAGCAATCTGCCAATGAAAGGGATGTTCGCGCTTGGCGACTTTCTGCTTTTTCGCATTCTGTCACGTTTCTTGTACTTTTATTTGTAAGAATTGAACTTGTGCCCCAACTACTACACCCTAATTTAGTGCAAATGAAATCATTCTTTGCGTCATGCATGCTGTTGTTGGATACTAAAGAAGAGAAAGAAAGAAATTTCATATTCTTGGGCGATGAGAACCGTGAATATGCTTCCGCTTTTTTTTTTCTGATCAGTTCTCCGAGAAATGATCATAAGACAGTCGATCAGTTTATTTAGGAAAGCTACGTGGCTGACAGTGCTTTAGCGGGCTTGTTCTTATTCCAATAATGGAATAAAAAAGTAACAGCTAGTTCAGCACGTGACATTCTTTAATCGATTATCTGCATGACAGTGATACAACGCAGGTTCGCTTATTTGATAAGAGAAACGTTTTTTTTTTTTTTGATGCGAATAATGTCCGCTTCTTCCGTCAGTCTATAGCAACACCACAAAAGCGCTCAAGAGAGTGCAAAAAAGAAAGCATGGCGTGAAATTGCATCACATGAGTGCGAGGCACGCCATCTGGATTAATTTTTTACCATCCTGATACTTTAAAAGTGAACCCAAATCTAAGCACACGGGTGTGTCTGCATAAATCTTGCCCAATGTTGAAATTGCGCACAGTGACTGAAGTTTTATAACCACCATGCCATTATATCTTCTGTTCTTTTTAAGAACTTATGTACTGAATTGTCGAAATTCACTCATTGATTGATTGATATGTGGGGTTTAACGTCCCAGAACCATTATATGATTATGAGAGACGCCGTAGTGGAGGGTTCCTAAAATTTCGACCCCCTTGGGTTTTTTAACGGGCACCCAAATCTGAGCATACATGCCTACAGCAATTTCGCTTCCATCGAAAGTGCAGCCACCGCAGTCGGTATGGCCTGGGGGTCAGCAGCCGAGTACCGTAGCCACTAGACCACCACGAGGCCAGAATATACTAGACCGAACAATTTCGTTGTAGTGGAGCGAGGACCCAACAATAAAATTTCATCTCAAGCACAAAGCTAGTGCGATAAGAGAGAGCGTTTACTTAGACAACAAAGAAACGCTGCATTTGCATAATATTCAATACTCCTCATGTCCGGCTAGTGCCTTAGCTGATATTTCAGTGCATGAACAGCCGAGCAAGGCCAAATGTGTCTTTAGATTGTGCTAGGCAAACGTGCAAGTACTTAAACGTGTGCTAACAGAGTGGTACAAACCACCCTTTGAGGAAGAGCACGACGTATACGCTGGTTGAATTTCTCCCCTACGGCGTCTCTCATAATCATATGTTGATTTTGGGATGATAAAACCCGACATATCAATCAATTAACGACGTATACGCATGCTAGCTAACGATGCAGGGAGAAATCCACACTAGGCGCGCTACAGGCGGTGGCCACCAAGCGGCTACTCCACTCGATCTCGGAGCGTATGTGCTGCTTCGGTTGTCACACCATATTGACACGTGCGGTTCTTTTGGTTTACGAAGGCCGCGTTTATCTTGTATGCCACTCTGGAACGCGTTACGCTTAACAGAAAGTGATAGCGTCTTCCTTCGTAAACCAAAAGAACCGCACGTGTCAATATGTTATGCGCGACCAAGTGCCAAGGGCAGCCAAGTCTAAATAACGCTGCGTCTTCATGCGGTTCAGCCACTGCACAAGTGTGATAACTGTAGTGACGGGCTTTTTCAGTGTAGCGACTCAGAGCCAAACCAGACGTGTAATTCTGACTGTGATCTGATAGCCTTCGATCACATCAGACTTTGCTATGGATTCGCGGCCAAATTCTTGTCGCTGACCAAGCCTGTTTTTTGCCTTTTAGATATCCGCCACAGCGATCGAGTTGCTGGTTCTCAAACCAGAAAGACAAGACATCTGGAAGCCTGCGTTCTTCGCGAACTTAGCATTCGCGACGGACCGGTGCATGACCATACGCGGGCCTTATCTCCCGCCACGTGGGCATCGTGGCTGCTACCTTGCGCCTCTCCAAGCGCAAGCGCTGTGATAGCTGAGCGCAGCGTCCTCCCATCGCCTATGGGTAGACGCGTCATCAGTTTTCGAGTGGGACTTGCGGCAAAATTCTTGTCGCTGACCAAGCCTGTTTTGTTGCCTTTTAGGTGTATATTCCCTGCCTTCAAACTCGTGAAGATTTTTTTGTCAGTTTGCAAATCCCAAGTGTATCTGTTTAGGATGGGTATAAGATACCCATGTATTGCGCTCGCGTTGGCTCCTTCGCCTGTAGCTGCAGACTAAAACGAATGAGTACCGTGGTGTGGTTGCGTTCGGCTACCATCTTTGCTAAAGTTTGCGTGGCAGGGCGGCCATCTCTTGTGTTGTTTTGTGTGGCACACCTGCTGCTTCGTGCTTGAGAAGTCGAATTGAGTCCTGACTCTGACAAAGTTGACGAACTTTTACCTATTGTTAAGGATATGATTATGACTAACGAAAATTTCAAAAAGACACCTTGGGAAAGGTGATCAGACGCCCAAAGAAACACAACCGAAATGAAGAGCCGTATTTCCAAACTAGGAGGTTCCTCTGGATCCAACGAGGTTGTTACGATGCTTCAGGACACTCGCATTAAACTGGAAAGCATTGAATGAAGAGAATCGTAACACGCCACTTTGGTGGCAGACGAACTCAACAACGAAATGCGTAGAAATAGCCTTATCATTGAGAAAGACTCGGATGCATGGCAGGAAACTGAAGGACTTGTAACTGAGTTTCTAAAAACTTGAGAATCGCAGCTGCTGAAATAGAACATGGTCACCGAATGGGCCTAAAAACAACGGGTCATATTCGGCCAATAATAAGAAAATTCCTCAACTTCAAAATAAAAACTAATGTACTGAAATGTGCATTTAAACTCAGTTAGATTCATCTCCTGTGTGGATTGAAGATTTTCCACCCAGGTTGCAGATCATTCGAAAGATTTCGCTAAATCCAAATAAAAACCAGATGACAAATTCAAACTTCTGTTCGAAAAGCTTTTTCTAGACAACATGATTTATGTCTTGGACCATACTTCTAACAAAGTAACCTGCGTCGCGAAAACCCAGTGACAGAATCATGAACACTGTGATACTCATCTGTCCATTCTAGTGTCAAACTTCCGCAGTATCTTTCGAGAGCAAGATCACATGTGTTCGTATGTCGAACCATGTTCTGCAGACATAGTTCTGGGGGGCTATGCAGGATCGGCCGAGTTTCGCGAAACTCGGCATCCTCCGGAGCTCTGGCGACACCCCTTTGTGAACGAGCCAACAGTACGAAAAAGTCAAATACGCCCATCCACACGCTGCATTTAATTGGTTACGATGGAAGCAGTCATCGCTACAAAAATGGTCGACAAATTTGGGGGGTGTTTTCAAACAAGAGGCATGTTTTTTCATTTGTTTGTCGTTCCACTGAGTGCAGAAGTGCACCCATGCAAAAAAAAAAGTGTCAGAAACTTTTCGTGATGATAATTTTAAAGGCACGGGGTGTTTATATTTATTTTGAAGCTTTTAATGCCTGCACTAAGTCTGTTTTAGAATAATCAGCAAGGTGGCCTCTGAAATTAGCACCGGCTGAGCGTCTTACAACATCGCGACCACAGCTAAACACGAGGCCACCCGTTAATCATCAAGGTCAGCCTGTACATTTTAGTACGATGCTCGACCGCTGTGCATCGTCTTTGTTGTCACTGCCGGCTAGCACCCGAGCACGTGCTGCCGATTAATTAGCTATTAGAGGCAAAGCTCCTTAGAACCGGGCTAACTAAAGCATGCTAGTAAATTAGCTTTATAAATAGGCTAATTAACGCAACGTTCATAATGAGTGCGTAAGTATAACCATGCTGATTAGCTCTTACTAATATAATAATCAATGTCCTGCTAATCAGGATTACGTTTAACAGCTCCATATTGATCATGGCCTTGCTAATAGCATCCGAGATAATTGCCCTTTAATTGAAGCGTTATTTATTTAATTACAGTACCTTACAGAGCTCTCGAGAGGCATTTTGTAAGAGGGGTGGCGCAGAATACGGATTATACGTTAGAAATATATATATATATATATATATTGAAAAGGGGTTTATACGCATGTGCTGCGACGGTGGCCCTAAGATGAAAACACGATAGGGACAGAGCAACGGTCAAGCAGATGCCGGCGACGATCAGCATGAGGCGAGTGAGAGAAGCCCAGAACCCAGAACCCAAGCGGTGGCACGCTGCTTGCCAACGATGCGTTTTCTTCTTCACAATTTTCCCCCGCCGAAAAAGAGCCATCCTGGCGATTTAAGAGTCTGGAGGCAGAGGGCTATGATATGGCTTAAGGTGGGCGACGTGGACGATGTCACGTCCACGCCGGCGCATGTCGTCAGATGGGGAAAGTGGCTCAATAAGGAAATTCACCGCCGAGGTTTGCTCCAAAACGTGGTAAGGGCCCTCGTACTTCCGGATGAGTTTTGAGGAAAGGCGGGGGTTTGGTAAGGAACAGCCAGCCATACAAGTGATCACGGGGAATAGCTGTGGCTTCGTGAAGAGCCGGCGTTGTTTTCCTTTTGGCGCTGCTGTTTTCGTGACGTAAAGGTGCGTGTGAGTGCACGGCACTCTTCCGCTTTTCGTGCAGCTTCGGACACAGAGGGGCATTCGGATGCGTCAGGACGGTATGGAAGAAGAGTGTCGATGGTGTGGGATGGTTCGCGTCCATAAAGAAGAAAGAAAGGTGAAAATCCAGTGGCAGACTGTGCCGCGGTGTTGTATGCGAACGTGATGAAGGGAAGAATGCGATCCCAGTTAGTATGATCGGATGTCACATACATGGCGAGCATATCGCCAAGGGTGCGGTTAAATCTCCTCGTGAGCCTGTTAGTCTGCGGATGGTATGCCGTGGTCTTGCGATGAAAAACATGGCATTCAGAAAGCAGAGCCGTGACGATTTCTGATAGGAATGCTCGACCTCGGTCACTCAGTAGTTCTCGAGGTGCACCATGTTGTAGTATGAAGCGATGGAGGACGAAGGACGCTACGTCCCGCGCAGTAGCACTTGGAAGGGCGGCGGTCTCAGCAGCATCATCATCAGCCTGACTACGTCTACTGCAGGACAAAGGCATCTCCCATGTTGCGCCAGTTAACCCTGTCCTGTGCTTGCTGCTGCCAATTTATACCCGCCAACTTTTTAATCTCATCTGCCCACCTAACCTTTTGTCTCCCCCTAGCCCGCTTGCCTTCTCTGGGAATCCAGTCAGTTACCCTTAATGACCAGCGGTTATCTTGTCTACGCACTACATGCCCGGCCCATGTCCATTTGATTGATCGATATGTGGGGTTTAATGTCCCAAAACCACTATATGATTATGAGAGACGCCGTAGTGGAGGGCTCCGGAAATTTAGACCACCTGGGGTTCTTTAACGTGCACCCAAATCTGAGCACACGGGCCTACAACATTTCCGCCTCCATCGGAAATGCAGCCACCGCAGCCGGGATTTGAACCCGCGCCCTGCGGGTCAGCAGCCGAGTACCTTAGCCACTAGACCACCGCGGCGGGGCGCATGTCCATTTCGTCTTCTTGATTTCAGCTATGACATCCTTAACCCCCGTTTGTTCTCAATCCACTCTGCTCTCTTCTTGTCTCTTAAGGTTACACCTACCATTTTTCTTTCCATTGCTCGCTGCGTCGTTCTCAACTTAAGCTGAACCCTCTTTGTAAGTCTCCAGGTTTCTGCTCCGTAGCTAAGTACCGGCAAGATACAGCTGTTATATACCTTACTCTTGAGGGATAGTGGCAATCTACCGGTCAACTTAAGCTGAACCCTCTTTGTAAGTCTCCAGGTTTCTGCTCCGTAGCTAAGTACCGGCAAGATACAGCTGTTATATACCTTACTCTTGAGGGATAGTGGCAATCTACCTGTCATATTTTGAGAGTGTTTGCCAAATGTGCTCCACCCTATTCTTTTTCTTCTAGTTACTTCAATCTCGTGGTTTGGCTCCACGGCTAATACCTGCCCTAATTTAGACATGGTCTTTTACAACTTGAAGTGCACTATTACCTATCTCGAAGCGCTGCTCTTTTCCGAGGTGTTTGTACATTGCTTTCGTTTTCTGCAGATTAATTTTAAGACCCACCTTTCTGCTCACCTTGTCTAACTCCGTAATCATGAGTTGCAATTCGTCCCCTGAGTTTCTCAGCAATGCAATGTCATCGGCAAAGCGCAGGTTACTTTGATACTCTCTATTAACTCTTATCCCTAACTGTTCCCATTCTAGGCTTCTGAAAACCTCCTGTAAGCACGCGGTAAATAGCATTGGGGAGATTGTGTCCCCCTGCCTTACATCCTTCTTGATTGGTATTCTGTTGCTTTCTTTATAAAGCACTATGGTAGCAGTTGATCCCCTGTAAATTTCTTCCAGGATGTTTATATATACCTCATAGATACCCTGATTCCACAGTGTCTGCATTACGGCTGATATTTCTACTGAATCAAATGCCTTCTCGTAATCTATGAAGACTATGTATAATGGTTGGTATTATTCTGAGCATTTCTCTATTACCTGATTGATAGTATGCAGGTGGTCGATTGTTGAGTAGCCTGTTCGAAATCCTGCTTGTTTCTTTGGTTGATTGAATTCTAATGTTTTCTTTACTCTGTTAGCAATTACCTTTGTAAAGAGCTTGTATATTACAGAGCGCAAGCTGATCGGCCTGTAATTCTTCAAGTCCTTGTCATCTCCTTTCTTATGAATTAAGATGATCTTAGCGTTCTTCCGAGACTCTGGTACTCTTGCCGTCAGAAGACATCTCGTAAACAGGGTGGCTAGTTTTTATAACACAATCTGTCCTCCATCTTTCAGCAGATCTGATGTTACCTGATCCTCCACAGCAGCTTTGCCTCTTTGCATGCTCTCCAAAGCTTTTCTGACTTCGTCTATCATTACTGGTGGGGTATCATCTGGGTTACTGCTAGTTCTTGTAGTAATAAAGTCGTGGTTATCCCTGCTACTGTACAGATATCTGTAAAACTGCTCCGCTATTTTAACTATCCTATCCATATTGGTAGTTATTTTGCCTTCTTTGTCCCTTAGTGCATACATCCGATTTTTGCCTAAGTTTCCTCTTCACTGCTTTGACGCTTCCTCCGTTTTTCAGAGCGTGTTCAATTCTCTACATTTTATACCTTCTTACATCGCATACCTTACGTCTAATAATCAACTTTGAAAGCTCTGCCAGTTCTATTTTGTCTGTTGTATTTGAAACTTTCATGATTTGACGCTTGGCTGCGGTGGCTGCATTTCCGATGGAGGCGGAAATGTTGAAGGCCCGTGTGCTCAGATTTGGGCGCACGTTAAAGAACCCCAGGTGGTCGAAATTTCCGGAGCCCTCCACTACGGCGTCTCTTATAATCATATGGTTGTTTTGGGACGTTAAACCCCCCATATCAATCAATGATTTGACGCTTCCTAATGAGATTCTTCGTTTCCTGGGAAAGCTTGTCAGTGTCCTATCTAACTACCCTGCCTCCAACTTCCACTGCACACTCCGTAATGATACTACTCAGATTATCATTCATTGTATCTATGCCAAGGTTAGTTTCCTCACTAAGAGCCAAGTACCTGTTCTGAAGCGAGACTCTGAATTTCTGTACTTTCCCTCTCAGTGCTAGCTCATTGATTGGCTTCTTGCGTATCAGTTTCGGTCGTTCCTTTTTCAAGTCTAGGCCACTGCATCGCACCTTGCCAACCACTTCCACATCCTGCACGACGCCTGGGTGTGCACTCATTGTAAAGTCTATTTCGTTCTTATTTTCACCATTAGGGCTCCTCCGTGTCCACTTGCGGTTTCCTCGTTTTCGGTAGAAGGTATTGAAAATCCGTCAATTATTGCGCTCTGCAAATTCTACTAGTAGCTCTCCTCTGGTGTTTCTAGTACCGATGCCATAGTCTCCTACTGCCTGGTCTCCAGCCTGCTTCTTCCCTACCTTTTCATTAAAGTCTCCCATCAGTATAGTATACTGTGTTTTTACCTTACTTATTGCAGGGTAGCAAACCGGATGTGAGTCTGGTTAACCTCCCTGCCTTTCCTTGTATCTTTATCTCTCTCACCTTACTTATTGCCGATTCCACGTCTTCATAGAAGCTTTCAACTGAAGCGTCATCATGGCTGGATGTAGGCGCGTAAGCCTGTACTACCTTCATCTTGTACCTTTTATTCAGTTTAATTCCGATACCTACCACCCTTTCATTAATGCCATAGTATTCTTCTATGTTGCCAGCTATGTTTCTGTGAATTATGAGCCTCACTCCCAGTTCTCTTCTGTCAGCCAAGCCCCTATAACAAAGCACGTGCCCATTCTGTAGCACCGTATAAGCCTCATCTGTCCTCCAAACCTTACTGAGCCCTACTATATCCCATTTAACACCCTCTAGCTCCTCGAATAGTACAGCTAGACTTCCCTCCCTAGATAAGGTTCTAGCGTTAAACGTTGCCAAGTTCCGGTTCCAATGGCGGCCTGTCCGGATCGAGAGATTCTTAGCACCCTCTGCTGCGTTGCAGATCTGACCACCACCGTGGTCAGTTGCTTCGCAGCTACTGGGTACTGAGGGCCGTGAGTTATTTGACGTATGCATGTGGGAGGTTGTGGCCAGATACTGCACCAGGGTGGCCAATCCTTCTCTGGTGAGGGAGTGCATTCCCGGCGGTAGTTACCGGTGAGGCCGCACCCCAGGTCTCGTAATGCAGTTCCATCACCCCGCGGATTTTTTTCTATCTGGTTGGGAACTGTGCGGCACCGGGATTTGAACCATGGACCTTTTGCATGCGAGGCGGATGCTCTAACCACTACGCCATCGCTGCAATCCGTGGTCTCGGCGTAGCGTGTTAAATGGTCCACAGCGACTATGATCCACCGATTTTCATCTGATGTTGTCGGGAGAGGGCCATAGAGATCGATTTCAATCCGATTGAAAGGTTTGGCAGGGCACGTAAGCGGTTGAAGTGCACCGGACGAGTAAAAAGGCGGTGATTTGCGGCGTTGACAGTCAGGGCAGCCCATAACGAATTTTCGAACAAAATATACAATCCGCGCCAGTAGAAGCGATGCCGAATGCGTTCGCAAGTTTCGAAAACTCTGACATGGCCACATTTAGGATCATCGTGAAAGAAGGCAAATATTTGGGATCGCAAGCTGCGGGGGACAACCAAGAGCCACTTACAACCTTCAGGGGCGTAGTTGCGTCGGTGTAGCAGCTGATCACGAATGACGAAGTGAGCAGCTCGACGTCGGGGAGATCTTGATACCGCAGTGGTTGACGATCCAGAGAGACCGTCAAAAAAGGAAGCGATCCACGGGTCCTTGTGTTGTTCACTGGCAAAGGAGTCGAGGTCGAGAGATGCGACAGAGTTGGTACCGGTGGTTCCGCAGGCCGAGTCGGGAGGTAAAGGTGAATGGGACAGGGCGTCGGCGTCAGAATGCTTGCGTCCACTGCGATAGATGACGCCAATGTCGTACATCTGGATTTCCAGTGCCCACCGAGCTACGCGTCCAGAAGGATCTTTCAATGGGGCGAGCCAATAAAGTGCATGGTGGTCAGTTACCAGGTCGAATGGGCGACGGTACAAATAAGAGTGGAACTTGCGAAGCGCCCACACTAGCGCTAAGCACTCCTTTTCAGTGACGCTGTAATTGGCCTCAGCTTTAGTGAGCATGCGACTCGCATAAGCGACGGCGTATTCGGAGTAGCCCGCCTTGCGTTGGGCGAGGACAGCGCCAAGACGAACCCCACTAGCGTCTGTGTGAACTTCCGTTGCAGCTGTTGGGTTGAAATGCCGAAGAATGGGAGGAGATGTTAGCAGACTATGGGGCGTGGCGAACGCAATGTCGCTGTCAGGAGACCAGAATGAAAGGTCTGCGTCACCGCGTAGGAGGTTGGTCAGTGGTGACATGATCGAGGCGAAATTTCGAACGAAGCGTCGGAAGTACGAGTATTGTCCGACGAAATTGCGTAATTCTTTTAGTGTAGTAGGTTTCGGGAACTCAACGACTGCTCGAAGTTTTGCAGGGTTGAGTAGAACACCTTGCTTCGACACGATGTGCCCTAAGATGGACAGCTCTCACGCGGCGAAGCAGCACTTTTTAAGGTTCAGTTGGAGCCCACCGTTGGTTAAGTACGTCAGAACCAGTTGGAGCCAAAGCAGATGTGTAGAAAAATCAGGAGAGAAAATGATAATCTCGTCGAGGTAGCATAGACGCACACACCACTTCAGTCCACGCAGCGTGTGGTCCATGAGTCGTTCAAACGTGGCAGGAGCATTAGAAAGCCCAAAAGGCATTACGTTAAATTCATACAGGCCATCTGGTGTAATGAACGCAGTTTTCTGGCGATCAGCTTCTGCCATAGGAACGTGCCAGTATCCAGATCGTAAATCTAATGAGGAGAAGAGTTCGGCTCCTTGGAGGCTGTCAAGGGCGTTGTCGATGCGCGGTAATGGATAGAAGTCTTTCCGCGTCACCTTGTTTAATCGCCGGGAGTCGACGCAAAATCGAATTGATCCATCGTTCTTTCGAACTAAAACGACAGGAGATGCCCAAGGACTGTGCGATGGTTGAATAACGTGACGGCGTAGCATCTCTTCGACCTGGTCATTGGTGACGTGACGTTCTGCAGGAAAAACACACAGTAAAATTTTTACACCCAAAAGGGTGTCAAAAGGGTGCTTAACAAAAAAGCACCCTTTGCAACACCCTTTAACACCCATAAATGGTCTATTAAAAAAAGCACCCATTTGTTTGGGTGCTTGCCTCGATAGCACCCTAAAATAGGCTCTAAGGGTGCTTTTGTGCCTGAGAAGGGTGTAGGTGACGATTCATCAGATGGAATATGCCGCATAAAAAGAACACATAATTATAATATTTGGGATTTTACGTCTCAAAAACCTCGATATGATTATGAGGTCGCCGTAGTGGAAAACTCTAGAGATTTTGACCATTTGGTGTTCTTTAATGGGCGCTGATATCGCACAGTGCACAGGCTTCTACCTTTTCACCTCCATCTGAATTCGACTGCCACGGCCGGCATCGAACCCGCGACCTTCGGATTGGCGGCCGAGAAGCATAGCTACTGCACGAATATGTGGACCTTGCGTTAAATGACGGCCTAAACTTAGAATGTGTGAAGGTGCTCTCCGAATACAGCAGAATGCCAGCAGAAGCAAATCGCGTTTCATCTATAATGGCAATTAACTGCAATCCACGTTACGAAAGCTCACCTTAGCGTTGGTTATAAGCTATATGTTTGCTGTGGATTATATACAGGAACATAATGTTCGCCCGAGTATGGGTGTGTGTGCGTGAGTCTGCGCATGTGTTCACGTGTGAGCGCGATTGTGTGTACACCCGTACATGTGTGCGTGCGCGTGTATGTGCGAGTCCATGCTTGTGTTAAGCGTGCCTGTGCACATGTGTACGCCCATGCGTACGTGCGTTTACTGTCGCGTGTGTGTGTTGCCGTATGTGTGTATACGTGTATGTGTGTGCGCCTGTGAATAAGTATGCGTGTGTATCAGCCCGTGCGCCCTCAAATTTCGTGTTTGTGTGCGGGGGGGGAGCACTACTTCTTAGTGTTCAAGGTCCCACACCTGTTCAGACTGGGAGTCTATATGGTAGGTGGCTTAAGAAATGGCGGTGGTCAACGCACTCTATACACGGACTATTCAGTACGTGGAAAACAGCTGCACATTTTCGTACCTCATCATTGCTTACGAACTTGCTGTGGTTGCTGATTAGGTCCACTGAGGCGCTTCTACGCTCGAAAATGTGGGTTATGACCAATTCACACGGAAAGCTGTCACTGCACTTATGCACAACCATCGTTTATATTAACAACGTTTAACAAGAACGTGCCCTGCCTTTGCTACAGGTGCTTAGCTAGCTCATGGGGTAACCATATGGAATTATGTGCTGATCATGTGGTCAGCAAAAAGTTTGTTATAACAACCTCGGCACGTTTCGTGGTGCATGACAAGCCTTCTAAACATCCGCGACTGTGGATTATTTGTTTCAGCTTCGACTACGCATTCAGTGTTTGCGGCACAATACGCGGAATTGCCAGACACAGACAATGCGAAAAGAAATTCCTCTGGAAAAAGGTGTAGCGATGCTCTCCCGCTAATGTCACCGAGGACGAAATAATTATTGTTTCTGGCCATTCCATGGTGCACTTTGTTTTCCGCAAGTTTTGCTTCACTATTTTTCCCCCACTGCAATTGCATTCCGTCAAAATACTCAAAGAACCCGAGGCTGGTAAATAACCTGCGTCGCTGTGCGACTGGCTGGAAGGAGAGTTTCCATTTACAAGGAATCATTTCGTGTTAAACGGCCGTCCGCCGTATGCGCCATAGCGCTTGCCTTTCGGCGCCGTCTTGGCGGGTTTCCCGCTCCTCCCCCCCCCCACTCAACCCGGCCAGCGTTGCTCCCACAACGGCGGCGTAGATAAGCGAATAGTTGCGTCACCGAACACCTGCGTCGACAGCTGTGGCGCCGCCGCCAGTGCCTCCTCCTTCTCTCTCTCAACGTTGCTCTCTCTGTCTCATAGTCTTTCAAATGCGTTGCGTTGGTCTGGGGTCTTGGTCGCTGTGCGAGTTCTAACGAACAGGCGCATCTTCAATGGTGGTCACGCATGACACCGTGTTCGAAGTGACGCTCGGATTAAGGAATATTGATGAAGTGGCGGACACGGACAACGTGGGCCTGTTAACGGTGAGTGTACTGTTTTCGTAGGTAGTAATCATACAGTGCTAGCTGGGCGCCTGCAGCAGCTTTGCCGAAGTAGGCTGCCAGCCATTTACAACAGCATGCGTTCGCGGGCCTGTTGCAGATGCCCGATTAAACGTGTGACTTAACGAGTTCACACTGCTATGCGCGATGTTGTGTGAGTGCCTGCATCACTCATACAGTGAGTGATGTGATCACTTAACAAGGGCGAGATTAGTTGCTGATCGCACATTGTCTCTACACTGCACAAAGTGATTGATATTGTTTTAAGATGTGTTTTGGGCTACATCGTAATAACATTTCTATTAATACTCAAATGTGTAACGTGCTTATGTAGGTGTAAGCGTAAAAAAAGAAAGAAAAAGAAAAAAATATGTACAGAGGCGCACTGTACGAAATGGCTTTTTTTGCTTAAAGACGGTATAGTTGGAGGTGCTGATATGCCGCGATGCTCCCAGCACGTGCGCCTTGGTCTTTTAAGCTATTTAGGACAAATGTCAACAGCAACAGGGAAAGATCTAGCAGACTTCTAAAGGCGCGTTGTTGTGGCCATCGCCGTGCGTTGTTTTCCCTCGTTTCTGTTTGCTGTTTTCGTGCTTTTCCTTCATCTGCGATAACGTTCGGTGTTATAACAAAATCGAGAGAATATACGTGACTCTGGGAGCTATGTGCGGTAGCTCTAGCATAAGCCATGGCTGCTGCAACGTAGACGACGTCGGCTCGCGTTGGTGTCGTTCGAGCGCTCCTATTTGCTTGATTGTGTTTAACTGAGTATTTAGGCACGGGTTACGTTTGTAAATCCCGTGGTCAATAATCGCTATTAGCGTGCCCCTGATTGCCATCAAAGGATGGGAAATATGCCAGACGCTTTTTCTGAAAGCAAGCTTTGAAAAAAATTTAAAAAAAATACTTTCAAACGTGCTAGGCAGTGCCTATTGCAGGCCCGAAACTCTTTAAAAACTGGACGGGCTATCACATCTTTTATCAAATTACAATGAATTAGGATGATTGAATTATAGATGACGAATTTCTGTGCCAGATTAGGTGCACAAAACACATGTTCGCAGCCCTACGTCTAGAAAGCAGGCAAATAGGAAGCACAGCGTCAAATTTGGATTAGATTCCATTGACGGAGCGTCTTGTGAGGGTAGAAAGAACGAGAAAATTGTTCATTTTTGATGCCCTTATAGAGGCTGTCAGAATTGCACTGATTGGTGACTTGTAACAATTCCTCAGATTGTTAGAGGCGTGAATAAAGTCAGTAAATCTTTTACTTTTTTTTGCAGACCTCTTCGCTAGTGCCACGCCCAAGATCATTTGTTCTGATGTAAAAGAGAAAGCAGAGATGTCTTCACTGTTTGTACATGAAGAGGTAAGTTTCTTGTGCGTTTTGATTAATGCTACATGTTCTGAACGTTGTACTTTAAGAATTGTTTTTCACACTGGCTCACTACCCTAGAAGGAATTTGATTCTTAGGTGAGTTCAGGCTTTCGTGAGTGCCATTTTTGAGCGGTAGTCTTACGCTTCACCTAGTTTCGGGAATTTGCTGTATGCTGGAAAACTCTTATCTTTATCATACGAAATTACTGGAATGTATGGGTTGTATGCTTCGAGTTCAGTGTAATGTCAATTACACGCCATTTCGAAGGATACACACTACACATTCTTTATATATGGTGCTGCCAGAACAGCACGAACATCCTTTTATGAGAAGTCATATTTGCTCTTATTACAGGATGAGAGGGTGCCGCTGACGTCCTGCGTAGTCTACCCCGGCCCCAGCCTAGTGCAAGCCTACTTCCTGAACCTCCACATGGATAACCGAAAACTCTTCCGTGTCAGTAATGGCGAAGAAGGAGGGACAGCACTGATGAGTTGATTTTTTTTATTTTCAATATTGTCTACGGCCGCAAGGCCTTTAACAACCACCGTGATTGAGCGGCTTTTTCTCGGCGTGAGTTTGGAGTTTATCAAAGAAGTTGTTCAGGCAGTACGATGCTGAAATTTATAGTGTCACAATGCCTGAACAACTTTTTCTAGTGTGGTCATGGTAGATGAACAAATATTGTTATTTGTGTAAGTTATTTTGCTTAAATATAGCTGGACCATTTCATGCCAAACGTCCCAGCCACTTTAGCGACCATCTGAATTGTATTTGAAAAAAAATGTGCTGACTTACTGCGTTGAAAACAGTGAACTGCTAGAATATTTCAGCGAGAAAAAAAGTTTTGTTCATGTGGCTGGCTTATACTTTCCTGGCATAATGCCGTCTGTGTGCTGCTTGTGGAATATTCCGTTTTAAAACAACCGCTTATTTTTTCTAAAGCAAATTCGGTCTACCTGTTAAGTAAATGTGCTTCTGTAAGGTATTTGAAGCTCAATAATAATAGTGCAATTTTTTTGCCACATCCGCTTCCAAGAATCAAGGCAAAATGTGTTATGTTTGCATTTTTATTGTAATATGGCACTTTGTATGAATATCTGAGCAGTGAATACTTACTCCACAGAAGGTATATTCTGAGGAAAAAGTATCTTTAGACATCTCAAGCTGCTGAAATATACGAGAAAATATCACGAATTTCACAAAATCGTGATTTTTGTCCGTATTGAGATGCAATTTGCTCCATGTTGTGATACAATGAAAACTCATCATTATACCTAAATTGTAGGAAATGAAATTTTTTCTGTAATAAAAATCTTATCGCAAAAAGGACAGGAAAGAGCGCTGTCAACTGAATTTTATTGAAGGTGCTACGAGCGTTTTTATATTGAGGACAAGACCAGGGCTCATCTGCAACAACACATGTGTGACCATGACAAAGTAATTTTAACCGAGAAAAGAATACTCTTTTTCAGAAAAAATAAGTGAAGGTGTACTAGTGCATTGATCCTTGGCCTTCCTGATAAAGAGTTCTAAAATCTGTCATTTTTTCTGCTTGCTTTTTTTTCAAAAACCGTGTTATATGAAACCTAAGACTACACTTACATTCTTTACGGTGGCCGGCCATGAGACTACTATGGGCCTTCTTAACATTCAAAGCATGCTGTCTTGCTTGATCATTGAAGCATTGCCCAGTTTGTCCTATGTTTACTTTTCCACGTGTTAGCGGTATCTTATACACATTAGATTGGCTTTCAGTAAACCTATTCTAGTGACGAATGGTGCAAGATTAACTATTCCTGTTGCTGTAAGTACATGCACTTTTGAAAGCTTGCAAGGGATGGAAAACAACAATGTCATATCTGCTAGCTCTTTTCCTAAAATTGTGAGACACCTTATGTACGTAGTACCGTGTGACATGCAAAGGTGATTGGTCATTCTCTTTTTCTTTTGGTCCTCTTTCCTTTGTGTTTACTTTCTGCAGGAGGGTTTCGCAAACAAGTGTGATAATGCTGTTGGGGTATTGGCTCATGCTATCAGCCCAGGAGTGCTAGGAATGTTCTGCCTTTTGATAGTGCGCATTCAAAATTAGTAGAAAGAGGAATTGATACCACATGTATTCAGGCCACCCTTCAGAAGTCATGTTAGCACAAGGGTCAGGTCAGGCTTAAAAACCAGATTAAAAGACTAAAAGATGCTGGGTATCCCAACAGAATCATCACACCCGTTTGCAAAATCCTCCTGCAGAAAGTAAAGTTAAAGAAGACAGGACCAACAAAAAACAATGACCAAAACCTTTGCATGTTATACCACATCCCGTGTCTCACAATTAAAAAAATAGCCAGCAGATATGATATTAGCGTGTTGTTTTCCACCCCTTGCAAGCTTTCAAAAGTGTGTGTACTAAACAGGAATAGCCAATCTTGCCCCATTCGTCACGAGAATAGGTTTACTTAATGCCAATTTAACGTTTTTAGAAGTATTTTTTATCAGGTAAACCCATGATCAGTGCATCACTACACGTACACTTATCCTTTCCGAGAGGGAGTATTCTTTTCACAGTTAAGATTATTTTGTAGTGCTCACACGTGTCGTCGCGCATGAACACGGTTCTTGTACTCCATATAAAAACGCTCGTAGCACATTCTGACAGTCGGTGCTCTTTCCTGTCCTTTCTGTCTCTTCCTAAAGTTGTCGCCCTGTGACTAGCACACAACCACGTTGAACCAACTCGCCCAGATTAAGCTCTTGTTACGTAATACGTAGACCGAGTTTCGTATGGAAAGAAGGAGCGGTGCTTTTAAAATAAAATTTTTCACGTACAACACCTAGACGGCATTCCAGGAAGTTCAGAAAGCAGCCACTTGACCAAATATTTTTCCTCTCCTAAATATTCAAGAAGTTCACTATTTTCAATGCAGCACGAGTTTTTCGAATACATTTGAGATGGTTGCCAAAATGGCTGGGACATTTGGCATAAAGTGACCCAGCTGTGTCATTAGCCCTAATTATGCATTACCTCTTTTGTTTTTTGTGTCCTGACTCAGTTTCGTGTTCGTTTTTAGCTTATTGTGTTTCTGATTATTGTATTGGTTTCTTAAGTATTCGCTAAAGTTATATGTGCGAAAACCCGTATATGTTTGGATGTACATCATTTCTCATAACCAATTGTTATACATCCAGGAATACAAAGCTTAAACCACTGTGATTGTATACATTTGAAAACACTATCCCTATATATTTTTGTGTGCATCACTTCTTGGGAACGATTGTGTACATGAAGGCGTACATAGTGAAATCATGGTGACTGTATATATTTGAAAGAATCATAAGTACATATGTTTCTGTATTTCACTCCTATTAACCGATTGTGTACATGAAGGAGTATTAAACTGGAAACCACTGGGATTGTAGATACTTGAAAGAATTATAGGGATATATTAGCGTGTATTTCATGTGTAGTCTCTAAGTACTTGAAGCAGTATACTAAACTGAAACCAATGTAATTGTATGTTGCAAAGAATTGTCAATAAAGTGAAACTGAAAAAATATAATAAACACTTGAGGTGTTGCATGTGTAGTGTACGTATACGTGAACGTATATCTGCTGAAAAAGTTGTGTGGCAGAAGAAAAGTTTATCTTTTATTTGCCTAATAAATAAACGAAATATGCAAGGGCAGTAAGGCTTCATTTTCTGTAACGCGCATTATGCATATACTGTGAAGTATATATAGATCTAGCACAAGTTCATACACGATTGTACGCGTTTATACTTTTGCCCACACGCAATGAATGGAACTCGACAGGTGGCGCACCATCGATAATCAGGACCACTTTCTTCAAGTAGTGTGTAATCAGTGCATGCTGATATCTATTAGTGCAGTCTAAAAGAATACTGCCAGCCCTGCCATGGGCACTCAACACCCTTGTGCCCCTTCTCGCACCCTCCTGAGAGGGTGCTAAAAAAGTGAAGGACATTGAAGGCACCCTTCCTTAAGGGTGTTTTTGTAACACCCTACAGTTTTTTTACATGTACACCCTATTCTAAGGGTGCATGGTAAAGCACCCTTTTTGGAAGGTGCCGAATGAACACCCTTAGGGTGTCGTCTACGGGACAAGCTCATTTACACCCTTCTGGGTGTAAACATTTTTACTGTGCACGGTATGGTCTTTGATGCAATGGCTGGTGTGAACCGGTGTCAATGTAGTGGTGCACTGCGGAAGTGCTAGCCAATTGCGGCTGAGAAACGTCGAATGAATTCGCGAAGTGCTGCAGGAGATTAAGAAGCTCGGCGCGTTCTTGAGTACTTAAGGTGTCAGCGATGGAACTCGAGAAGGTGTCACTCGACGAGCATTCCAGTGGGAAAAGGGCATGAAGTTCGGTCGAGGCGCTACTGTACGACTCGTCTGGCATGTTAAGAAATAAAGAAGAATCAAGGTACTCCACTTGACCGAGACATTCGCCGGCAAGTAACGTAAGCGGTGCAAAAGGGGGTTTTGGACGAAAATGTCGCTTCGTCCAGCAGTGACGTCAAATGTAGCGAAAGGCAAGAAAGCGGCTTTGTGGCCTATGAAAATGTTGGAAGGTGTAAACATTACCGCAGCATCGTTACGGTTATCGCAGCAAACAGGGACAACGGGAAGAGTAGCTGGCGGAATTTCAGTGTCCTCACGCACGACGAGTTTTGGCGACTGCTTAACAGTTTCGTGGAAAGGTTCATCACACAGGTGCGAAAATTGAACTTCAGCGCGTGCGCAGTCGATGACGGCATGATGATGTGACAGAAAGTCCCACCCGAGGATAACGTCATGCGAGCACATCGAAAGGACGATGAACTCGACAACCTACACAGAGACTTTGATGAATATGCGGGCCGTACAGGTGCCGAGAGGCCGAACTGGTTGTGCGCTAGCCTTATGAAGCGATAGTCCAGAAAGCGGCGTGGTCAATTTGTGTAGGGAGCGGCCGAGCTGGGCGGCTATAACACAAACGGCTGCACCTGTGTTGACGAGGGCAAAGGTAGAAACACCATCGACAGATATGGTGACGACGTTAGCAGGTGAAGTGCGAGGACTTGAGCATTTTGACGACGGTGCAGTTCTTGCCTCTGAAACTGCAGCGTTCAGTTTTCCCGGTTGGAAGAAGCGGTTCGGGGACGCATTGGGGACAGTGATCGCCTGCGAGGAGACGGGAAGCGGGGAGAGTGAGTCTGAGACGGGGGCTGGCGTGACTGAGACTCGGGAAGGTTATTGTAGCCTTACTGTGGTGAGGGATAGGGAGCAGGTAGGTGCATGGGCTGTGGGTCATAAGATAACGGCCGAGTAGCGTCGTGGAGTGGTTGAAAGCGACAGCGACAATATCGTGCCACGTGTCCTGGAGTACCGCAGGCGTAGCAGATCGGTCGATTGTCAGGAGTGCGCCAGGAATTGCTGACTCAGGGTGCGGCCCATGTGTCTAAAAAGGGGCACAGTGGGGAGCAACTGTAGCCATGGGTGGCAAATGCTGCTGGCGGGGTCTGCTGCGTACCACCTGGGCATACGTAAGGGGCGCGGCCACGGGCTGCATAGCCGACGCATGGGGGACAGGCATGGCCACAGGCTGCTGGTGGGCCGCGACGAAAACAGCCTGAGCTACCTCTTCAGTAATAACGTCGCGGAGTGGTGAGGGCAGATGAGAGGACGGCGGCTGCTGCGTGAAGGGAATCAACGACAGTGTCCGAGCTACTCCTTCACGCACAAAGTCTTTAATCTCTTGCAGGGTTGGTGAGGGATCGGGAATAGAAGTAAGGCTGGAGAGCGAGTCGGCATGGGAGAAAAATGGCCGAGTCAGGGCGCACTGCTTCTTCAACTCGTCAAAACTTTGACATAAACTTACAAGTTCCGCAACGGTGGCCGGATTACGGGCCAGGAGCATTTGAAATGCGCCGTAATTTATCCCTTTGAGGATGTACTGAATCTTTTCCGACTCGGGCATGGCGGTGTTCACACGATTGCAAAGACCAATAATGTATTCGATGTAACTGGTGAATGATTCCGATGGCTTCTGTGCGTGAGTTGGCAAGCGTTGTTCGGCTCTGGACTTGCGGACATCGGGTCGGCCAAAAACGTCAGCAAGCGACGTTTTGAAAATGGACCACGTCGTAATGTCGTTTTTGTGGTTGTTGTACCACATTTTGGCCACGTCAGTGAGGTAAAAGATGACGTTAGTTATTTTGTCCGCGTCATCTCACTTGTTGTTTGCGCTCACCAGTTCGTAGTTGGTGAACCAGTCTTCCACGTCAGTCTGATCAGCTTCGCTAAAGACCTTGGGCTCTCGCAAGCGAAGAACACCAGGGTTGCTGGAGGATGGAGTGGAAGAGCCAGGTTGCGCGTTGTTGTTGGCCATGATGGGAGGTAGCGTTCGGTTGCACAGCTCCAGGTTTAGGCGACGAGGAACGTCAGCACCCTCCACCAATTGGAAAGGGGTTTATTGGCGTGTGCTTCGAGGGTGTTGCTACGATTCAAACAAACACGATCGGGACAAAGCAACGGTCAAGCAGATGCCGGCGACGATCAGCACGAGGCGAGCGAGAGAAGCCCAGAACCCAGTACCCAAGCGGTGGCGATGTTGCTTGCCAACGATGTATTTTCTTGTGCACTATATATATATATATATCTATATATATATATATATCTATATATATATATATATATATATATATATATATTGTGAGCGCGACAAGCGAATGACTCTTTATTCTCTTTGTAATCATCATCACCTGTACATCTTCTTCATCTAGGAATATCATCACCGGCGTGATTGAGCTCGAGCCTGGCCGAATAAACCGGTTCCTCACAAGTGGTGGACTGTGCTTTTCGTTCCCTCAAGTCCTCTCGCCCGCTCTCACTGGAGCTCCGCTCGGGTCGTCGCATACAACCCCCTGCCATGGCGGCCCAAGAAAACCCTGGCCCATCCAACGTCGCCGTCTTACTGCAGCCACCGCCACCCGCTCCGCCCAACAACACTCGCCTGCGTGATCCACCTGTGTTTTCCGGTCTCCGAGGCGATGATGTCGAAGACTGGATCAAGAACTACGACCTCGTCAGCGATTTGAACAGGTGGGACAATCCACACAAGTTGCGCAGCGTCCCATTTTACTTGTCCGATGTTGCGAAAACTTGGTTCTGGAACCACCACCCGGATCTTCCCGGCTGGGACACTTCCGAGCAGCAAATTCGTCAGGTATTTGGTGCTTCTGCAGTTCGCACTGAGGCAGCAAAGAAGAAACTCGCTCAACGCACGCAGCTTCCGGGTGAATCTTACACCTCTTATATTGAGGATGTCCTTGCACTGTGCAAGCGCGTTAACAACGGCATGTCTCAAAACGACCAAATACGCCACATTATTAAGGGCATTAACACCGTCGCCTTCAACGCCCTCGCCACGCAAAATCCTGCCACCACCCAGGACGTGATAACCATCTGTCAGCGACTTGACGAGCTTCAGTCTCTTCGCCTTTGCTACGATGCCACCGACGTCCGTTTGCCTGCACTCCTCGACTTGCGTGCGCTTATTCGCGACATCGTTCGTGAAGAGCTGCACGGGCGCTGCTCTTCCTGTGCTGCTGAAGTTACTTTACCTCCTGAAAAAGATAGCTTGCGAGACCTGATTAAACAAGAGATCGCCTCCGCATCGCGTGCGACGTGTTCCAACAGTCCCTGCGTGCGCCAGACGCGCACGTACGCCGAAGTTGCCGCGCTCTCTGCCGCACCCACCGTTTCTGTGCCTACAACAGCAGACCATACGCCTGTGGCTTCGTTATCACCGCCAGTGCGTGCACCACCTTACTACGCACCTCAATGCCCACCTCGACCAATCTGTTACTACTGCGGCTATCGAGGACATATCGCTCGGTTTTGTCGAAGGCGCCAGCAAGACGAACAACGCGGCTACGCTCCCGAAGAACATCGAAGCTTCCGTCCGACCATGAACTACTTACGGCCACCCTCCCGATCGTCCTATTACCGTTCACCGTCACCTACTTACAACACGAACATGCCTGGGAATTCCCGTACGTCTCGCCGCAGGTCGCCTTCGCCAGGTCGCCGTTCAGTGTCGCCTCTACGGCCCGCCTCCCATTCCACGAACGCCCACGCGGAAAACTCCCCAAAGCAGTTTTAGGAGGGGAAACTGCATCCCTTGGACAGCTAACAATTCCTCCAGAGCGGCCATCGAATTTGATAGTAGTGTTTGTAGAAGGTGTACGTGTTGAGGCTCTTGTAGACACTGGCGCTGCCGTTTCGATTATTCGTGCTGATTTTTGTTCCCGCCTTCGAAAAGTCACCACACCTTATGGCGGCCCACCTCTACGTGCGGCAACCAACGCTCTCATTCGTCCACTTGCACAGTGTACCGTTCGTGTCTGCATAGAAGGCATTCGTCATCACATCGTTTTCGCGGTATTTCGTGAGTGCACCTATGCTCTTATTTTGGGTGGGATTTCTTGTCTTCTGCGTTCGCTTTCTTATTTTGTCATCAGCGCCTCCAGCATCTAAATGCCACTGACCATTCTCCGCTTGAACAGGATGGACGCATTCGTCTTGTTACTACGTCCGATTATGAACTTCAGCCATACATAGAAGAAATTATAAGTGTTAACTGCACCGACATTGTGGATGGTGACGCACTAATTCTCCCTTACGGCCATGCCCTACGTAGGGGTATTGTGATCACACCAGGGCTTATTCGCTTCTTTGATGGGTCTACCTACCTAACCGCCATAAATCAAACGCCCGAGTGTGTACTGCTCTCCTGTGGCTCAACAGTATATTGCGCGGTCGACAGTGAGCCTGTTGCGATTGTTACTCTTCCGAACAACAACCACAACGATGTTCCGAAGTCGCAATCATTGCCATTCAATGCCTCTGCCACACCTGTGTCGCCGACAATAAGCAATGACTTAACACCTGATCAAACTGAAGATTTGCTCGCCCTGTTAAATAGACACCGTTCTCTATTTGACGTGAACTCGCCCGCCCTCAGCATGACTACCACCGCTACTCACAGCATCCAGACTGACGGCTCTCGTATTGTACATCGGCGTCCATATCACGTGTCTCAGGCAGAACGCAAGATCATCGAGGAAAACGTCTCAGACATGCTACGACGCAACATCATACGTCCTTCCTCGAGTCCCTGGTCATCCCCAGTTGTTCTCGTTCAAAAGAAAGATGGGACAGTGCGTTTCTGCGTCGATTACCGTGCGCTAAACAAAATAACGCGCAAGGATGTTTATCCCCTCCCTCGGATCGACGATGCACTGGATTCATTACAGGGCGCAGAGTATTTTTCCAGCCTCGACCTTAGGTCAGGCTACTGGCAGATACCAATCTCGGAGTCTGATAAAGAGAAGACCGCCTTTTCAACGCCAGATGGGTTGTACGAGTTCAATGTGATGCCTTTTGGACTCTGTAATGCGCCCGCCACCTTCGAACGCATGATAGACGGCGTATTGCGTGGTTTGAAATGGAAAACATGTCTGTGTTATCTCGATGACATAGTAGTGTTTTCATCCACGTTCTCGCAGCATCTGCAACGTCTTGACGAAGACCTCACATGCCTTGCAAAAGCCGGTCTACAGCTTAACACCAAGAAATGTACCTTTGCTAGCAAGACAATCAAGGTTCTCGGCCACCTTGTCAGCAAAGAAGGAATTCGGCCCGACCCCGAGAAGCTTGCCGCTGTCCTCAATTTTCCTCGTCCACTACATCAAAAGGACCTGCGCAGCTTTCTTGGGTTATCTTCTTACTTCCGGCGCTTCATACGTGGTTTCGCGGAACTTGCGTCTCCGCTCCATCAACTCCTTGCAAAGAACGTCCCCTTCATTTGGTCCGAAGACTGCGAAAGCGCTTTCACGGCATTGAAGCAAGCCCTCACGTCGGATCCGGTACTGTGCCACTTCGATTCCACCGCACCCATCATCCTTCACACCGACGCAAGTAGTCATGGTCTTGGTGCGGTACTCTTGCAGCGTGACAAAAACTCACGCGAACGCGTCGTTGCTTACGCAAGTCGTACTCTTACCGCTCCAGAAAAGAACTACACCATCACCGAGCAGGAGTGCCTTGCTGTTGTTTGGGCAGTGCAAAGGTTCCGACCATATCTTCACGGCCATCATTTTACCGTCGTGTCCGACCATAATGCCCTATGCTGGCTTTCATCGATGAAAAACTTATCGGGTCGCCTTGGTCGCTGGGCGCTTCGCTTACAGGAGTATGATTTCGATGTCGCCTACAGATCTGGGAAGAAGCATCAAGATGCTGATGCTCTATCGCGCTGTCCTTTGCCCAGCGGAAGCAATTCACCATCGATACTCTAAAACAACAGCACCTCTCCAATCGCAGTGCTAAGTTCATCACCTGCCACCCATCCGTCCTTGTTTCACAACAACGTGCCGACCCATACTGCCGCACCATTGTTGACCGCTTGACCGGCTCTACTACTCCTCCAAACGCCAGACTCCGTCGACAACTTAAACAATTTAAGCTTGTCGGTGATGCTTTATGTCGCTACATTTACCACATCGATGGCAACAAGTGGGTACCCGTCATCCCACGTTCTCTGCAACGTGAAGTTCTGGAAGCCTTTCATGATGATCCAACCGCTGCTCATCTAGGCTACCACAAGACTTACGACAAAATACGAAGTCGTAGTTTTTGGCCTGGTCTCTCTTCAGCCGTCGCTAAGTACGTCACCTCCTCTGTCCATTGCCAACGGCGGAAACGACCGACAACTGCTCCGGCTGGCTTAATGCAACCTCTTCCTTGTCCCGCCTCACTTTTTGAAGTCGTTGGAATCGACTTGTATGGCCCTCTTCCTATATCGTCCAATGGGAATCGCTGGATTGTCACGGCAGTCGACCACCTTACCCGCTACGCAGAAACAGCTTCTATACCATCTGAGACTGCCACTGAGGTCGCCCATTTCTTTCTTCGCCACATATTTTTGCACCATGGAGCTCCAGGCATTCTCCTGAGCGATCATGCCAAAGTTTTTCTCTCTTCTATTGTCGAGCAAGTTTTGCGTGCATCGAACACTGTTCACCAGACCACTTCTAGCTACCACCCGCAGACCAACGGATTGACTGAACGGTTTCATCGGACCCTATCGGACATGATCGCCATGTACATTCACCCCAACCACACGAACTGGGATGCAATTCTACCCTTCGTGACATTCGCCTATAATACGGCTGCTCAACGCACTACCGGCTTTTCTCCATTTTTTCTCGTCCATGGTCGCTCGCCGAGTTTCGCTCTGGATGTCTCTTTCCTTTCGGCCCCTGTACCCTCAACGGCTCCTTTCTCTGAAGAATTCCTATCTCGTCTCGCACACTGCCGTCACCAGGCCCGTGTTAACACCGGCCTCTCTCAAGACACTCGAAAATCTCGCTACGACTCGTCTCGCCGTGTTGTGAGTTTTTCCCCTGGTGACGAAGTTCTTCTATGGACTCCACTACGCGTCCCCGGCCTATGCGACAAATTCATCAGTCGCTTCATTGGGCCATACACGGTGGTCGAACAGACATCTCCTGTCAATTACCGCGTTTCTCCTCTTAGCGCTAGTCCTGATTATCGTTGCCAAGGAACAGAGATAGTGCACGTATCTCGTTTAAAGCCTTATGCGCGACGCATTTCATAATACTGTCAAGCGACCAGGCGGCCGCTTTCACCGCGCGGGGGAATTAGGGTGAGCGCGACAAGCGAATGACTCTTTATTCTCTTTGTAATCATCATCACCTGTACATCTTCTTCATCTAGGAATATCATCACCGGCGTGATTGAGCTCGAGCCTGGCCGAATGAACCGGTTCCTCACAATATATATATATATATATATATATATATATATATATATATATATATATATATATATATATATATGCACACATCGATTAATATAGAATTCAATGCAGCTGATGAATATATACGCAGCACAATATATACTAGAAAAGTAAATTACAATGTGTGAAGGGATGAAGGTAAAAAAAAACAAAAACATATTTGACAGTAACCACAAATCAGCAAGCGTGCAAGAACACTTAAAAAATACTTTACTGTAAAGAAAAGTACAGAATGCAAAACAAAAACAGGAGAAAGAATAAAAAAAAACCATCGACAACAGTACTATAGGCACAGATTATTATGAAGATGCGATGCAGAAGCTTTCGGTACGTAAGTACGTTTTAAGGTTATGACAGAACTTTTTGTGGTCTTGCTCTGACGCAAGATCATCAGGTAAATCATTCCACAAATGAATAGTTCATAAAAGAGCCGACTGGCTGAAAGCATTAGTATTACCGTACATGGCGTGATAAGCTAAAGCTGTTATGTAGTCTGCTCGAAGTTCGATGTGCTAGATTAAGGTGAACAGAGGGCATCATGCTGATGTGGATGAGTTTGCAGAATAGTGATAAAAGTGAAATGTCATGGCGAATATTCAGTGGCTCGTATGCAAGACTGTTTCATCTGTGTTACGCTGGACGGGTAGCTGTAATTACGCGCTATGAATTGACTAGCTCTGTTATAGATGTTTACGTATCGATGAGGTATTGTTGATATGTTGACCAAATAAAGGATGCGAGCTCAAGTTGAGGATGTATTAGAGCAAGATAAGCCAGTTTAGGTACATCGGAGGGAGCACTCTATAGGTTTCGGTGCATAAACACTAGTGATCTTGATGTGTTGGCACAGATAGAAGTGATATGTGAGGACCACGAAAGCGTATACAAGTTAGGTTTATGCCTAGGTACTTGTAATGGTCAGTTCGTTCTGCAATGCTATTATCAAGTACGTATTGACCATTGAAGTTATCACGTTTGCGACTAAAGTGGATTAGTTTGCATTTGGGAACATTAACTGTCAACTGCCTTGTTTTTCACCACTCATTAATATGCTCGAGGTCTTCTTGAAAAGTTCGATGATCGCTACTGTTGCGGATGGGACGATAGATAATACTGTCATCGGGAAATATAAGCATACATGAGGATAAGCTGTCAGGCAGGTCAATAATGTAAATGAGGAAAAGTAAGAGACCATGAAGACTGCCTTGTCGAACACCAGAGCAAACGTAACAACGTAATGAAGAGTGATTGTGGGCGATAGTGAATTGTTGGTGGTTAGTTAAGAAATTTCTGAGCCATGTTAGCGTTAGTGAATCTAGCTTTTGAGATGACAGTTTCAAAATCAAGCGACAATGAGCAACACAATCGAATGCCTTTGCAAAGTTAAAAAATAAACAATCTGTCTGTAGAGTACTGTTGATGCTAGAATGTAGGTAGTGAACTCAGAGTTGAGTCTCCGAAGAACGACCCTTTCGGAACCCGTGCTGGTTAGAGAAATAAAAATTGTTAGATTCTAGATGCGCATAAATGTTAGAAGCTATTACAGGGTCAAGCATCTTGCAGCGTATGCACGTCAAGAAAATGGGGTGATAATTTCCAGGTGAACATTTACTGCCACTTCTATGGACTGGCACTACCTTCGCTATCTTAGTCAGAAGGCAACATTTCTGTAGCGAGTGACTGCGGGAAAATGTGAAACATGATAGTACTAGAGACAGAAACAGTGTTTTTTAATATCTTAGAATTGATAATATATATACCAGAAGATGATGACATCTTCAGGTTTTCTATAATTTTAGATATACCTTCAGTTGTGATATCGATAGGTGACATGAATGAGTAATTGCGTTCAGCAATTTCCGGAAGATGGTCATGTTAGCTAGTAAACACGAATGATTAGAATGAAATAAAGACACGAGGACAATCAGTGTCTGTGAAAGCAGTGTTCTTTTCATCGTGTAATGAAATGAAGTTTTTGTCGCAATATGGACTTATTACTTTCCAGAACTTTTTCAGATTAGATTTTAGGAGGGAAGGCTAATCCTAGGAATAGTATTTATTTTTCGCAGTTGTAATTTTGTGGCAATATGTATTTACAGCATCCTTCGTACCTATCCCAAAAAGCCTGTGAACGTGAATTTTTCGCGGACCTATGGAGGCCGCTTCTTTTTGTTTCTAAGCCTGCGCAAAGGCTTGTTGAACCACAGTTTTATCGTTAAAAATTGTTATGAACGCCACGTGTTTTCCGATTACAGTTGAAATCTTATTCTGAAAAAGAACGCAGTTTTCGACAACTGAGCGACTGTAAAAAGAAGGCAGTAGCACATTGTCAAGGCCCCACTTGGGTGGTCTAGTGGCTAAGGTACTCTGCTGCTGACCGGCAGGTCGCGGGTTTGAATCCCGGCTGTGGCAGATGCATTTCCGATGGAGGCGGAAATGTTGTAGGCCCGTGTGCTCAGATTTGGGTGCACGTTAAAGAACGCCAGGTGGTCGAAATTTCCGGAGCCCTCCAATACGGCGTCTCTCATAATCATATGGTGGTTTTGGGACATTAAAACCCACATATCAATCAATCAATCAATCAACATTGTCAAGAAAACACTCAAGTTTCTTGTTAATGGCTTCATAGTCGGCTTTATTATCTCTAATTTTTATGCAGTTCCTGCAAAAGACGGCAGGATAGAAAAATCAACTTGCAGCAGTTCGTGGTCACTAAATCTATTCAAGAGTTTATGTGGTCCATAGTTTCAGGTGAAGTAGTAAGAATGAGGTCAAGTCCATTCTATCCGCGAGTTGTGTGAGTGACAATCTGAGCCATATTAATGTTTAAGGTAATGAAGTCAGCTCAGTACTTAAAAGAAGACGACAGCTACTTCCCGTCAATAGAGGGTAGTATAAAATCACCAAATAGATGAACCGTGTGAGCCTCGCAGATTTCGATGGCAGAACTAATGCAGCTGCGCAACTCATCTAAGAAAGAATGATGACGATCGGGAGGACGATAACAGCTGCAGAGCAATACCCTTGTGAATTGAATAGTGCAACCTACCCAGATAATTTTAATCTTACAATGTGAAGCGATGACGTTAGACGTGATGAATTTTTTAACAGCTCTAAAAACACCGCCGCCCCTTTTGTCTTAACAATGGCATCGATAGATGTTGTAGCTGTTAGCATTCATAAAAATGTCAGTGTCATTAACATCAGCGTAAAGCCATGTCTGAGTGAAGACAAGAATATCAGAAAGGCTATCATTGATATACGATGAGACTATGTGATGCTTGGATAGGATGCTTCTAATATTAGTGATAGCGGAGTGTATATTCAGCTCCTGCTGCCTAAAAGTTAATACGTTTCCTTCTAGCTATCTGCATGAACGTATAACTGACTTAGTGACGGCGTCGTAAAGGTAAGTAACGTTCTCGATGCGCAGCTTTTCTACTACAAGCTTGCATGGTTTATTTTGAGTTCTGGTTAATTCTATTAGCTTTCTGCAAGTCTGATTCGTTGCTTACAAAATTGTTCACGTATCAAAAACGTTGTGCCCTTCAGATTTCGGCTGCGTGACAATATTTGGACCTTATCTTTAAAAAATGTAAGTTTGGCAATGATTGGTCGACACTCTATCATGTTTACCCAATCTATGAACCCTTTCAAACTGTCTACCAGTGAGTGTAAGCTGTAATTTTTTAGAACAAAACTTAATAATTTTCTGTTCAGAAGTCGCCTAATTATCACTAGCATTGTATTACAAACCAAAAAAGAGTAGAGTGGATCAACGCATCCTATTTTCCGCTTCATCACATCGTGAAGATATTGACATGAGCTGATCCGTGAATCGTCGCAGTGTGTCTGCAGGTGTGGCCATAGTACTGGTATCTTCCGAAGACTGTGCCTCTTCAAGTATCCTCCCTTTTGTACTCAGGCGCTTAATCTCATATTCAGTTGACTTCAGCTTTTCAGATATATCGCGAAGAGTTGGTTCTGTGCTGTCTCCAGCCGTAAGTCCGCCAGCCTGAACCTTTTCTAACGCATCGACCTTTAGGCTAAGTTGCTTTACTTCGTCGAGGACTGTATTATGTTGAGTTACCAACGCAGAGTATGCATCTTTGAGTTCCCGTACAGTTTACAGTGCATGGGCGAATACGTCAATGAAGGCAAGACAATTCAATGTAATGGCCGTTAAGCCTCAGTCATTTAGTACAATTAAAATTGAGACAGGTCGTTCGTTTTTCACTTTCAAGCCGACCAAGCACATGAGTAGATAACCAACCTTAAAAGCGGCAAGAAGCTATGTTATCACAAGCTGCTGTATGGTGCCAGCTTTGCACAAGTAGGGCAAGCTCATCAAATCAGTATCTTATACGCAAGGAAGCTGCCGCTTAGCGTTCACCGCATCAAACGCTTAACAGTCACACCGGCACCATCACAGACACGAGTTGAACTACGCGGCCTTCTCAGAATCAACAAGTGTGTATCCGAGTTCACGCGTTAATTAGTTCGATCAGATGCACGAAGCGAAGAGCGGGTACACCCACCACGTTTGCTCCTGTCGAGGAGCAGTACACAGGCGGCACGATTAATCTATCAGCTTTATCGCATACACTATGCACACACGCATACGGAAATAAACGTGATAGGGAGTTTTAGAATAGGGATCTTTAGAATACCGTTTGCAAGCGCTGCGGGCGTTGCGGGCGTAGCAGGCGCCATATAAGCTTTAGAATAGCATTTGCCCTGCTGCGATCCCCAACGCACGATCGCCGCGACACCGTAGCCTCTAAACCAGCTCTTGTGGGCGACATGTGGGTACGACCTACTGTACTCCTGACCTCCCCAGCTGACGGCGGTCTACAGAGCTGCCTTCGCCGGCTCGGATTCCGAACTTCGCCGCCTAGGGAGCGCTCGAGTTACCCAGCTGAGCGCCGGTGAATGCATGGGAATGCGTGGGTTGCCGCCGGTTAGAGAAAAAGTTTCATCACGCATTGAGTAAATGTGGCGGCTATCTTGAATTATTTTATTTCATATGACTTTGAGAATCTTCTTTTGCATTTTAGTTGATGTTTCAGTGCAAAATTTTTCAAATAAAATCGCAAATCAGGTACAAACACATGTATCAGTGTGCAAAACAAGAAAGAATGACGACGTAGACAGGTTGTAAAAAGCGCTGGCCACCAAATGTTTACTTAACTCTTGATACCAGCTATATGTGTATACAATGGTAGACTTATTGTCATTGTATTACACTCAGCTGGCTTGCATTTACTGTCTGGGCAAGAAAGGGCAAGGACTATGACACTTGACAGTGTGCGGCATCCGGCGCGCATAGAAAACAACCCAATACAGAATATTTTGTGCATAAATACTTTCATCTCAAATGGCAAATGTAGATCGCAGGTACATGAATAATCAATGATAGACACTCTGCAACTGTTTTGAAACGAAACAGCACTTAAAATTGCTTATTCAACGCTAATTCTTCACACAATCGGTGTGTTTCAAAACCTAGTTGCATAACCACATGTATTGACATGGTTTCCATATGTGCACTCATGTTGTCTTTTCTTCTTGTTTTTGTCTAATAAACAGTTGTGAGTATAGCGCGTCATTGTTTCCTTTCTTGAAGTTGTCGGTTTATTATTATTTTTTTGCACTAATGTGCGTCTCAGTCTGTAATGCACCACCAACCAGCCCAACAGCTCACTTTTTTGAGACGCGTAGTCTTTTACAACACAGAATTCACCTCGATCAATTTTTCATGGACCTCGGTCACTGGAAACTCATGAAAAGACACATCAAGAGTCTTCCCTTGCCTTGATTCGCAGAAAGGCACGTAGCACACCACCATCGTGATGGTGAATTTGCACCAAGAAACCTCGCTTCGCTGGTGTACAAACTGCACCGACCTGCACGCTTCTGTCGAAGCTCGGCACGAGCAGACGGTAGCAAAAGATCACCATTATAACTTTAAAGTTTATTCAAAAAGAGTTTTTTATTCATTTTAATCGTCCAAAGTGTATGCACGCGTAAACATTGCTGCTTTTCTCCCAGCGTCACGCGAGCAGACGAAAAAAAAAAAGCACGGCGACCCACGTTTTGGTCGCCAGCAACCGATGCGGATGAGGTAAGTTGCAGCGCCACAGGGCGCACAGCGGCAGGCACCAATACCAGAAAGGGCGTGCTGGCGCTTCGCTCGCTGGGCAGGTCAGTAAAATAAAGAAGGTCGTGTATGCGGGCCGCCATCACCACCCGTAGCCTCGAAACCAGCGCTTGCGGGCCACATGCTGGCCGCCATTACCGCACGCAATTTCGAATTTTTCGCGTGCGGTCCGCGAACGCGAACGCCGACTTGCGTACGACACATGCGCAGTGGCAGCGATCGCACCACAAAGGCTCGCGGTGCGCTATTCTAAAACTCCCTAATATCACCAAGCGGCTGCGATGTGTCGCAATCAATTTCACCGCTCTCACGACGTATCCAATAACAGCCGCTTTGCCGCAATCACGCGAGCGCTCCTGGGGATCACCAGTACTTATATATTTTTATTCTGCAATACTTGATAGAAGCGAAATGAGCAGCACGAGAGTGCTGCGTGTGCACCTATGCTGTTTACGAGAGTGGAAATTTTCATGCTGTAGGTGGAATGAAAGAACCTGTCCGAAAGAGGACATACGCCCACGAACACGCCTGTGGGACGCGCGTTTTGAGTTGGCGAAAAAATAGCGCAACAATCCCGCTCACGTCACCACACTGATAAAATGTTGACTGAGTGGCAGTGCTGACGTGTTCGCACGTGGTGTTTCTTTGATAACCGCCACCCACATGCGTTTCCAACGCGACGCGCGTTCTGGTTGCCATTTTATCAACGCTGCTATCACACGCTCCACACTGCTTTCATGAGTGAGTGAGCTCGTTCGGAGTGAGCTCGTCTGCCTGAAAAGCTCGAGTCATCCTCCATAGCACCCCTGGGCGCTGATTGATGATTGATTGATTGATATGTGGGGTTTAACGTCCCAAAACCACCATAAGATTATGAGAGATGCTGTAGTGGAGGGCTCCGGAAATTTGACCACCTGGGATTCTATAACGTGCACCCAAGTCTGAGCACACGGGCCTACAACATTTCCGCCTCCATCGGAAATGCAGCAGCCGCAGCCGGGATTTGAACCCGCACCCCTGGGCACTGAAACGTGGTTGTCACAAGATATTTATGATCACAAATTGTCTTTATCTCACGAATTTTCATTGTTTAGAGAAGATGGGGTTGGATTGAGAGGGGCTGGTGAGTTGGTTGCTGTAAAAGCTGGTTTAGAAGCTCGCGTTATTGAGAATAATTTTTCCCTCGAAATCTTATGAATTGCAGTCTGTCTGCCCCCTCGAAATACCTGTGTCATTGAGGTATGCTATTGACCACCTAATTCATTTTCTTGGCGTGCTCACGTCGTTTGATTTGCACCAAGTGGTTTATGTTCCCACTCGGGGCCATTCAATTTTATACCTTATATTAACTACGGAACTAAATAATGTTTCGATAAATGTTCTGGATGGTGTCAGGGACCATAATATCTTGCATTGTGAAGTCATATGGGCTGTGCAAAAGCGTGAAAATATAAAGGAAGTATTATATAATTATAGCCGAGCGAATGTAGATGGGCTTATTGCTGACCTGTCTTTTTTATCGACTTTTTACAATGATTTCATCAATAGAACCTCAATACAAACGGAACACTCATTCATAACAAAATCATCGTACTTATTAAAAGCACATTCCTAGAGTCAATTTCACGACCATAACAAAAAGCATTTGGATTACGAAGCATGTGAATGGTGCACGTTAAAGAACCCCAGGTGGTCAAAATTTCCGGAGCCCTCCACTACGGCGTCTCTCATAATCATATCGTGGTTTTGGGACGTTAAACCCCACAAATCAATCAACGAAGCATGTGAAACGCATTTTAAACAAAACGAGACGTTTATATATGCGAAAGCTTAACTATCGGCATCTGAGGAACATTATAGACTTTATCGTGAGCACACGCACGTATGCAGTACCGAGATAACCACAGCCAAAGATAAATTTTTTAACCTCAATATTTCAAACATGCTCCGCAATGACACGTAAAAGGTTTGGAAAGTTCTTAACCCTGATTACGCATCAAGTTTGACGGTGTCATTATTCGAGGATGGTATATTCTTTTCCGGCACATGTGGCTGTAGAATTCAATGAGCTATTTTCGTCTGTTTTCATGGACGAGACCCCAGTTCTAAGTAATGTTCAGGTCCCTCTTTGCATGCAAGCATGCACAGCATTATCACCTCGAAAGGGATACAGTCCGTCATCGATCGTCATTCCAACTGACTCGGCTCCTAGTCCTGATGGCATCTGCCCCAAACTTCTCAAAATTATAAAACCTGCCCCGCCACGGTGGTCTAGTGGCTAAGGTACTCGGCTGCTGACCCACAGGTCGCGGGATCGAATCCCAGCTGCGGCGGCTGCATTTCCGATGGAGGCGGAAATGTTGTAGGCCCGTGTGCACAAGCAGATTTGGGTGCACCTTAAAGAACCCCAGGTGGTCGAAATTTCCGGAGCCCTCCACTACGGCATCTCTTATAATCGTAAGGTGGTTTTCGGACGTTAAACTCTACATATCAATCAATCAATCAATCAATCAATTTTAAAACCTGCTATATGTAACATTCTAGGCACACGTTTTTAGCAGTCTATTAACACGGGATATTTTCTATATGATTGGAAGGAAGCTCGCGTAATTCCCTTATTTAAATCTGGTGACCCGTCTACTCATCAAATTACAGACCAAGTTCCTTAACTAGCACGTGTTGCAAACTCCTAGAACATATAATTTCATCCGCTGTCAAGAAGTTTCTCACAGAACATACTTTCTCCATCAATCAACACGGTTTTTTTCCATGTTCGTTCTTGCAAAACGCAACTGTTCGAATTAATTTATTATTTGCATCACTATGTTCACTGCTTGCATCAAACTGACGCTATATTTGTCGATTTCGCGAAGGCCTTTGACAAAGTCCCTCATTTTCGGCTGGTTAATAAACTTACAGGTATCAACATCAATTTACAAAAATTCTTAAGTGGATTAGCAACTTCTTAACTAACCCGCGCCAATCCGTCTTCGTTAATGCTCATTCGTCGCCGTTAATGCATGTCAAATCTAGCGTATCACAGGGCTTTTGTTCGGGCCTATCTTGTTTTTAGTCTACTTTAACGATATCAGTAATACACATTCCACAGTTAGATTATTTGCAGATGACAGCGTGATTTACCGACAAATTACTAACCCTCAGGATGTCTGCTACGCTCATTCTGACCTAGAAAATCTCAGTAAATGGTGTAATGACTCGCAAATGCAAATTAATCTATATAAAACAAAGGCTATCAGGCTCGGAACAATGGTCAACCCGGTGTTATACGACTACACGTTGAACAACATACCCACAGTCTGTATCCGCAATAAAGTACATTAGTGTTCATTTATCACGACCTGTCAAGGAATGCTGATATAGAAGCAATTGTTAGTAAAACATTTTGATCTCTTGGCTTCATAAGGCGAAATTCGCATCTGGCGAACTCCGAGACTAAACCATTCTTGCTTACGAGACCCTAGTACGCTACAAGTTTAATACGCCTCTTTAACCTGGAATCCGCATCAGGCCTGCCTCATACAAAAGCTGGAGTCTGTACAAAATAAGGCTCCTTGCTTCATCTAAAAAAAAACAACTTGCGCACATCAAGCATAACTCCATCAAATCTTCGCTTAACTTAGCTCCGTTAGAAAAGCGCAGGATACCAACAGTGTTGTATTCTTTCATAAGCTACACTACAATCAGTCATCCCACGATAATTTCAATATCAGGCTAGCTCATCATATATCTCCACGACTAGATCACCAGTATAAATTGAACCCATTTTAGGTCGCACTAATCTGTTGTATCACTCGCCACTTCTAATCGCCATTCGTGCATTAAACGTTCTGCCTACTGACACTGCACACGTTGTCGATCTTGAGTCATTTCTTAATCCCGTAAAGTAATTCCTAAAACTCTAAGCTAATCGTTATCAACACTCGTGTTCTCCCTCGGATGAAAGTATTATTTATTGTAAAGTGCTTGAACTGTGGTTGCTTTTCTTGTTATGATTGCTTTTCTTTGACCATAGTTTAACCTTAAAATGTATTTGTTTTTACTTACTCTTGATCATGCATTTTTTATATTAATACAGAACAGCCGCTGCAGCCTTGCTGCATGAAACAGAAAGATGACGTCGGTTAGAGATGCCTCACGACTCATCTCTACAAATATTCTTGGTCAAAGACGGGATCCTGTATTGCCGTAACCTCGATCCATATGGCCATGACTTACTCCCCGTCATACCAGCACATCTTCGTGTGACTGTCCTCAACCAACTTCATGACGCTCCTTTGGCGGGCCTCTTGGGCGTCTCCCGCACATACTGCCGTGTACGTCGTCGTTTCTTTTGACCTGGTCCTGCCCATTTTGTTCGACGCTACGTCGCCGCTTGTGAGCCCTGCCAGCGCCGCAAAAAGCCATCTTCCCTACTAGCTGGATTCCTTCAGCCGATCGACATTCCCACTGAACCTTTTTTTCGAGTTGGCCTTGACCTGCTTGGCTCATTCCCGATCTCCAGCTCGGGCAACAAATGGCGCCAGTTCATCAACAACCAGCAACCGACGTCGTCTTTCTCTTTCATGCAGCAAGGCTGTGGCGGCTGTTTTGAATCAATATTGTTTAGTGTTCTGTATATTATTCGCCCCAATCAATGCAGCACCCCCCCCCCCCCGCCTTTGTAATGCCTTCTGGGCCGTTAGGATTTCTTCTAGACCTTTAAAGTACGGAGGTTGTGCAACGATTGCAGTGACCTTTGTGCGCCCGGTAACTACAGCGGAATCGTTTCGATGAAACTCAAAGGCTAGCCAAGACGTACTATCGCGCTCAGTATGAGCTACATCACGCGAGCGCGTGGCCGAGCGCGCTGCAAGGTTGTACAGTAGCGCCGATCGTGACATATTTTTGTTATCGGGAGAGAGTTCGGCCGATCCTGCGAATGAACATCACCCCCACAAGCTTGCTTTCACCTTCATCCTTTTTATTTGGAAGAACCTTTCATTCTTCGTTTTGCTCGCGGATTCTGTCTTTATTTTAAAACATTTTGAGCATAATGCAGCGACTTTACCACCCACCGGACGCGTCGTGTGAATCTTATCAAAGATTGAGCGTTAACTTCGTGCAAGAATGGATATTAAAGTGCTGTTTTACTTGAATTGGGTACTTTCAGATCGCGTCATGCTTCTAGAGAAAATAGAGAGCCTGTGATGACTCGGGTTGTGCAGTATATTCAGTAATAATTTTTAGCAGAGCTGTGCTGCCAATGCCCAACGTTTTGCCATTACTACCGTTTCGGTGATCGCTAGCTGCATTTATTCTATGGGCGCGGCAGCTCTTACTTTGCTTGTTTTCAACTACGCTGATAATACGTAATACGGGTCATTTGCAAAAGTACTGAGAAGTTTGAAGGGCAAATAACATGAAAGGTAGGAAGGCTGCAGTCAACGATAGATTATGCACTGATCTCTCATAGGATGTATGATAGGCTCTGGGGAATGCACATAGACGAAGGTGGCTCCAGAAGTCTGGGTAGTGATCACAAATGTATCAAGCTAAGTTTTGGAAGAGCAGTGAAAGTGGGAAGGAGAAAAGATGAGAAACTACAGGAAAATGTTTATTCAGAAAGGCAAATAGAAATGGCTACTAAAGAAATCGAAAAAAATCACTGATGATAATAAAACACTGTGGACATACACGAATCTAATTAGACTGTTTGAGCTAGCCCTCACAAAGGTACGTGACAAGTCACCCCGGAAAAGAAGACACAAACCCAAAAGTTGATGGGATAAGGAAATTAAGAGAGCCATAGCAAAATGTCAGAAAGCCTCTATAGGGAGCACAGACATGCTAAGCAGCGGGGTGAACCAACATATGATGTTGAAAGAAAATGGGAAATCTTTCTAAGCTGTAGAAGGGATGCATCCCTTCTGATCAATGAAAAGATTAGAAGAAAGGGAGCTCAGTGGCTGGCAGAAGTACATAAAGAAGATAGAAAGGCAGCTGCGAAATTTTGGAACCATCTAAACTCCCTAAGAAATGAGACGAGCCTAGAGCAGAGGTTTATAACTACAGCTCAAGGTGCTAGGCTAGAAGGGGACAAAACTATTTCATATATAAGAACACGGGTGACAGAAAAATTTCAACAAAAAAGGGCCTTATGCACCACAATAGACAAGGATGGATTAAGAGGCGCAACGGCTCCATTTTCACCATGAGAGTGGGAAAGGGCTGAGAAGAGGGTTCCTAGTAGTACATAAGCAGGCCCAGATGACATTCAAATTATGATGATAAAGACATTGGTTCCAAAGTCTAAGCAGACTTTGAGAGAGGCAGTGAGCAAAACAATAAGTGATAGTGAAGTCTCCGATGGATAGAAACTTAGCAGGATGAGCATGATCTATTTTATTTTATTTTATTTACAAAATACTGTCAACCCTCCTTGAGGGTTATTACAGGAGTGGAAAGGATACAAACATTATACAAGCAAGGCAATATAGTGGCAATACAAGAAGAGTACATAAGAAACGCGCGATCATGATAATAAGTAATGTATACATCATACAGGCATAGTTGCCTTGAACCAAATGATGAAGAAAATAAAATAAAATGTTAGAGTGTGGATGCTTTCTCCCGAACGCAATTAGGTTAACACCTGGAACTTGGGAGCACAGACATGAGTTTTTCAACGCTTTCTAAAAATTTTTGAAGTGTTGGCTGTGCTACAGTATCTGGATCAAGCGCATTCCATTCTCTTATTACGCGAGGGAAAAATGAAAACCTGAAGGTATTGTTACTGCAGAAATATTCTTTGAAGATGAGGTCGTGTTTTTGGCGCACTTTCCCTTTTTCTTTTATAGTAGTGAAGACGGAGGCATTAGTTTTAAAGTGGCCGTGCAACAGTTGATAAAAGAACTTCAACCGATGTATTTTTGCTCTATCGCGAAGCGTAGGTAGCTCTGCTCGGAGCAGAAGCTCGGAAGGGGAATCCGTTCGCCTATAGCGGTTAAAGATAAATCTTACCGCCTTGCGCTGTACGCTCTCGAGCAAAGCTATGTCAGTATTTGTTGAAGGGAACCACACTATATTCGCATATTCTAGCATAGGTCTTATAAAGGAAATGTAAGATAAGCGCTTGGTATCTGTGGTAGCGTAGCGTAGGGTCCGTTTTAGAAAAATCAACTTGTTTATTGCCTTTTTCGTCACCTGATGTATATGCGCAGTCCATTTGAGGTCAGATGATATTAGAAGCCCTAAATATTTATACTGAGTTGCTGTGCGAAGGGTGACACCATTAAGTGAGTATGGAAATAATAGCTTGTTTTTCTTTCTGCTTATGTTCATCACGACCGTTTTTTCGGAATTAATAACCATCTGCCAATCATGGCACCACTGGGCTACGTTGTTTAGGGAATCGTTAAAGGCAACCTGATCGTCAATGTGTTTGATTTCACTGTAAATCATGCAGTCATCTGCAAACAGTCTAATTTTAACGTTTACTGATTCAACAATGTCATCTATGAATAACAGGAACAAGAGCGGAGCGAGAACGGATCCCTGCGGAACGCCCGAAAGAACTTTAACAGTGTCAGAATTTTGTCCATTATAGTGCACAAACTGGTAGCGGTCTGAAAGGTAATCACTAATCCATTCAACTATTGGACCATTGCCTAGTTTGTCTATGAGTTTAGTGATGAGTTTAGAGTGGGACACGCGGTCGAAGGCCTTAGAGAAATCTAAAAAAATTACATCGATTTGTGATTGTTCATTTATTGCCAGCCCGAAGTCATGTATAGCCTCTGCAAGTTGAGTGACAGTAGATAGCCCACTTCTGAACCCATGCTGAGAAAGAGAGATGAGGTTGTTTTCTTCTACATGCTTGGTTAATAACTTTAAGATAATGTGCTCGAGAATTTTGCAACTAGTGCAAGTTAAAGAAATTGGCCGGTAGTTCGTTGGGATAGAAGTATCACCAGATTTGTGCACTGGCACAACTTTCGCGATTTTCCACTCCGCCGGAAGACGGCAATCGCTAATTGACTTTGTAAATATGAGATGGAGGTACTTGCTAATGGGTTCAGCATAGCGTTTAAGGAAGGTGTTTGGTATTTCGTCTGGGCCACTACTTTTCTTTTCATCAAGGTCTAATAGCAGTGAAAGAATGCCAGGTACTGTCATATTTAACGACGGAAGTGATCTGCCTTGGTCATCGTGACGGGAACCCGGTGTAATCTTTCGGAGGTTATCAGTGCTAAAAACAGAGTGAAAGTAAGAATTGAAATTATTCGCCTTTTTCTTGCCCTCTTCAGCTGGAAACACCGATAATGTCGACCGTTTTACGCTTATGTAGCGCCAGAATTTATCGGGTGCGCTTTTAATAAACTTTTGTAGGGTGTGTCCATAAAAATGCCGTTTTGCGTCTCGTATCTTTCCTTTTAAGGTCGATGTCAGCGTTGCTATTTGTGAGCTAGCACTTCCTAGCGTTTTTTTTGCCTTCCTTACACGCTTGATTTTGCGCTTAAGGTGAATTATGTCGCGGGTAACCCATGGGTTGTGCTTTCTTGTAACCAGTTTTCGTTTGGGAATAAAGTTAGAAATACAATGCATGATATGATGCTTAAACTGTGCCCACACTTCATCTATGCTCGTGTTATCTGCACATAGCTCAGAAAACTCGGGATACTCGTGCGACAGGTAACTCATTATCGCCGCATCATTAGCTTTATTGAAGGAGGGCACATATTGCACTGGGCCAGATTGCCGTATCGGAGTTGCTAAAGGCAAAGTACACAAAACTATTTTATGATCCGATATGCCATTAATTGTTTCAACACTTGCACTGTCGGTGGAAAAGTGATCACTTGCAAATACAAGGTCTAACACTGAGTGCGACTGTCCTTGTGTTCGTGTATTTTCGACAACATGATCTATAGAGGAAAGGGGGACAAAGCTGACATAAACAACTACCGTCCTATAACAGTGACGTCAGTGGTCTACAGGCTGGCGATGCAGAATATAAAGGAAAGACTGCAGGCATAGATAGAGGATGAGGGGGTACTGGGGGAACTGCAAAATGGGTTTTGGAAACACAGGAGGTTGGAAGACAATGTGTTCTCATTGACGTAGTGCATCGAAATAGCAAAATAGGAACACAGGCCCCTGTGGCTAGCATTTTTGGATATCAAGGGAGCATACGACAGCGTGGTTCAAGAGGACTTGTGGGGAATACTGGACACACTAGGTGTGGAAGATAGAGACACTAATCTTTTAAAGGATATCTATAGAGGTAACAAGGCAGTTATAAGTGCAACAGGTATCCAAGCCTACAGAAGTAAAACGGGGGCTTAGGCAGGAGTGTCCTCTGTCACCATTGTTATTTATGATGTACCTACAAGGATTAGAGGCCAAATTATAGGGAAGTAGACTGAGCTTCAACTTCTCTTTCGTCAAACAAGGAAAACTCATTCAACAGGCACTACCAGCATTGATGTACGCAGATGATATAGTGTTAATGGCCGACAACAAGAAAGATTTGCAGAGATTTATGGACATCTGCGGTAAAGAGGAAGATAGGTTAGATTTTAGATTCAGTAAGGAAAAATCAGCAGTGATTATTTTTAATGATAATGAAGGTAGTGAACTCAGAATACAGGAGGTCACGCTAGGGATAACAGATAAATACAAATATCTGGGTATATGGATAAGCAATGGGGCCGAGTACCTAGGGGAACACGAAGTATACGGGACGACTTAAGGTAACAGGAATGCAGCGGTGATGAAAAACAGGGCACTTTGGAATTACAATGAATATGAGGTTGTAAGAGGAGCACGGAAAGGGGTCATGGTTCTTGGTACGATGTTCGGCAATGTGGTCTTGCACATGAGATCAGACGTTCAAGCAAGATTAGAAATTAAGCAACGCGGAATAGGTAGGCTTGCCTTAGGAGCTCACGGGAATACACCAAATCAGGGAGTACAAAGTGATATGGGATGGACATCATTTGAGGGCAGGGAAGCTTGCAGCAAGATACAATTTGAGAAGTCACTGAGAGAAATGGGGGAGGAGCGTTGGACTAGGAAGGTATTCACCTACTTGTACATGAAGAATGTCGATACAAAATGAAGGAAGCGAACCAGAAAATTGACTGGTAAATACTTAAAAAACAGCAGGGGCCAAACCAAAAAGAATTATTGGTTAATAAGAAGGTGAAGGAAGCTGAGACCGATATGTGGAGAATCGGCATGATTAGGAAGTCAGCACTAGAGATCTATCGAGCTTTTAAAGAGGAAATTGCCAAGGAAAGGATCTATGATAATACTCGGGGTAGAACTGTACTGTTTGAGGCCAGGACGGGAGCATTGCGAACCAATACATATCGGGCCAAATACGAAGGGGTAGACACGGTATGCAGTGCGTGTGGAGAAGAAGAGGAAACTGTCGAACACTTGATAATGTTCTGCAAAGGGCTTCACCCTATAGTTCAGGATGATGGCGCAGAGTTTTCCAAAGCACTGGTGTTTAGGAACAGGGAGGTCAAAATAGGCTTTAAGCTGGTAGAATTAACTAGAAGGAGGTAATCTGATTGGTGGCTAAAATCAATGCACGAGTGAAAATTAAACCCTTCACTGCAAAGTACGAGTCCCAACCTCACTGTTTAAAAATAAAAAAAATAAATCTAGTTTTCGGTTCATTAAGTTTTCAGCTTGGTAGCGCTAGCCACCGCCCGATCTAAAGGGTACAGCCATATCCATCCATAAATCCATCCATCCATCCATCCATCCATCCATCCATCCATCCATCCATCCATCCATCCATCCATCCATCCATCCATCCATCCATCCATCCATCCATCCATCCATCCATTTATCCATCCATCTATCGATGAAAAGATGCAAGATGTTATAAACTAAACGGCGGTACTTGTAGTTGATGATGAAAAATGCGAGATGTTATAAGATATGAATGATGTCACATATGGCGCGTGTCATTGGTGGAGGGCAATCGTTGGATTTAGTGCGGCGACGTAGGCTAGGGGGAGCGTTGTAATAAAATCGAGTGGGCTAAATGTACGGAGGATTCATGGTTTACCAGGTTTAGCTGCAGAGCTTCGCCCACTCATCATTATTCACTTCGTGGATATGGCGGCACTTTTTTATCAACGCTGCTATCACGCACTTCGCACTGTCTTCTTGCAGGCCACGGCCACCGCAAGTGAGCACGGAGCAAACTCGGCCACCTGAGAAGCTCGGGCCATCCTGCATAGCACCCCAGAGTAGCAGGGCTGTACTGAGATATCCAGAAAAGTATTCCGGAATGCCGATATCGAAGTGCATGTGCTCGAATTATAAAATGCAGGTACTCAGATACACTAGCCTTGACGTAACGGGATATTTCGGAGATACTTCAGCAAAAACACGAAAAAAGTGTACAGGTAGGGTTTCAGGAATACAGATACTGGAATATATTTTTTTCAGGGATTCAAATACATTCATACTCGCAATTGTATTCATGAAAATGCAGCGTAATATTATCATTATAGTTGCGGTGCATTCAAAACCTACAAGTGAAGCATATAGCCCGATTTCTTAACGAACACGAGTGAACGCGATGAAAATTATATAATTATGCAATAATTATGTTATTGAGAAAGTCTGCTTTTCTGAGAAAGCTCTTCTTTCAACTGTATTTAGGCAACAGCCACTCTCGGGCATGCGGTTTGCTAGACAACGTCACTTATAAGCCCCCGAACCCATGAATGAAGCTGAAGCAATCTTATGTGAAATGCCTTTAATGAAGTGTATTGCACAGCGTCGTCGTTATTATAAGTCCCACAGCCACGCATTACAAAAGTTTCTCTAGTGTACTGTTCAGTTAGAAAATCTAATCATGTGTGGGGCTACATTATATATAGGGCTCCGTGTTTTCGTATAAATTCGAAAAACTCCGATAAACACTCACCGGTTAAGTTTTGCCAACTTAGCTAGATATATAAAGCCCGGTTTTTAAAGGGCATTTTTAACGTTCAAGTCGCATTTTGAAAGCTGAAAATCATCAATTGAAAACAGCGCACCTCCATCAGCGACAGCAACCTCGTCATGTATGCCTGCATTTATGTCAGGTTTACGAACAAATGAGGGTGTTTTTATTCAAGCATTAGTGCTTTTAGTTTCGTTAAACCTTTCAAGCATCTGAAATACACTTCATTTGTTCGCTTGTTTTCGTGTTCAGATATCATTTCATCAAATATTTCGGAATATATTAATAATAATAATAATAATAATAATAATAATAATGTGAGGAACTGGTTCATTCAGCCAGGCTCGAGCTAAATCACACTGGAGATGATATTTACAGATGATGAAGATGTACAGGTGATGATGATATCTAAAGAGAATGAAGAGTTATTCGCTTGTCACGCTCACACTAATTCCCCCGCGCGGTGAAAGTGGCCGCCTGGTCGCTTGACAGTATCATGAAATGCGTCGCGCATAAGGCTTTAAACGAGATACGTGCACTATCTCGGCCCCTCGGCAATGATGATCAGGATTAGTGCTAAGAAGAGAAACGCGGTAATTGACAGGAGATGTCTGTTTGACCACCGTGTACGGCACAATGAAGCGACTGATGAATTTGTCGCATAAGCCGGGGACGCGCAGTGGAGTCCATAGAAGAACTTCGTCACCGGGGGAAAAACTCACAACACGGCGAGACGAGTCGCAGAGAGATTTTGGAGTGTCTTGAGAGAGGCCGGTGTTAACACGGGCCTGGTTGACGGCAGTGTGCAAGACGAGATAAAAATTCTTCACAGAAAGGAGCCGTCGAGGGTGCAGGGGCCGAAAGGTAAGAGACATCCAGAGCGAAACTCGGCGAGCGACCATGGAGAAAAATGGAGAAAAGCCGGTGGTGCGTTGAGCAGCTGTATTATAGGAAAATGTCACGAAGGGAGAATAGCATCCCAGTTCGTGTGGTTGGGGTGAATTTACATGGCGATCATGTCCAATAGGGCCCGATGAAAGCGTTCAGTCCTTCCGTTAGTCTGCGGGTGGTAGCTAGAAGTGGTCTTGTGAACAGTATTCGAGGTACGCAAAACTTGCTCGACAATAGAAGAGAAAAAGACTTTGCCACGATCGCTCAGGAGAATGCGTGGAGCTCCATGGCGCAAAAAAATGTGGCGTAGAAATTGGTGACCTCAGTGGCAGTCTTAGATGGTATAGAAGCTGTTTCTGCGTAGCGGGTAAGGTGGTTGACGGCCGTGAAAATCCAGCAATTCTCATGGGTAGATATAGAAAGAGGGCCATACAAGTCGATTCCAACGACTTCAAAAGGCGAGGTGGCAGAAGAAAGAGGTTGCATTAAGCCAGCAGGAGCAGTTTTCGGTCGTTTCCGCCGTTGGCAATGGACAGAGGAGGCGACGTATTTAGCGACGGCTTAAGGGAGGCCAGGCCAACAACAACGACTTCATATTTTGTCATAAGTCTTGTGATAGCCTAGATGAGCGGCGGTGGGATCATCATGAAAGGCTTCCAGAACTTCACGTTGCAGAGAACGTGGGATGACGGGTACCCACTTGTTGCCACCGATGTGGTAAATGTAGCGCTATAAAGCACCATCGACAAGCTTAGATTGTTTAGGTTGTCGGCGGAGTCGAGCGTTTGGAGGAGGAGTAGAGCTGGTCAAGTGGTCAACAATGGTGCAGCAGTATGGGTCGACACGTTGTTGTGAAACAAGGACGGATATGGTGCCAGGTGATGAACTTAGCGCTGCGATTGGAGAGGTGCTGTCGTTTTGAAGTATCGATGGTGAGTGGCCTCCGCTGGGCAAAGGACAGCGCGATAGAGCATCAGCATCTTGATGCTTCTTCCCAGGTCGGCAGGCGACATCAAAATCATACTCCTGCAAGCGAAGCGCCCAGCGACCGAGGCAACCCGATAAGTTTTTCAGCGATGAAAGCCAGCATAGGGTGTTATGGTCGGTAACGACGGTAAAATGACCGTGAAGATATGGTCGGAATCTTCGCACTGCCCAAACAACCGCAAGGCACTTCTGCTCGGTGATAGTGTAGTTCTTTTCTGCAGCGGTAAGAACACGACTTGCGTAAACAACGACGCGTTCGCGTGTTTTTGTCACGCTGCAAGAGTACCGCACCTAGACCTTGACTACTTGCGTCGGTGTGAAGGATGGTGGGTGTGGTTGAATCGAAGTGGCACAGTACCAGATCCGACGTGAGGGATTGCTTCAATGCCGTGAAAGCGCTTTCGCAGTCTTCGGACCAAATTAAGGGGACGTTCCTTGCGAGGAGTTGATGGAGCGGAGACGCAAGTTCCGCGAAGCCACGTATAAAGCGCCGAAAGTAAGAAGATAACCCTAGAAAGCTGCGCAGGTCCTTTTGACGTAGTGGACGAGGAAAATCGAGGACGGCGGCAAGCTTCTCGGGCTCTGGCCGAATTCCTTCTTTGCTGACGAGGTGGCTGGGAACCTTGATTGTCTTGCTAGCAAAGGTACATTTCTTGGTGTTAAGCTGTAGAGCGGCTTTTGCAAGGCATCTGAGGACTTTGTCAAGACGTTGTAGATGCTGCGAGAACGTGGATGAAAGAACTACTATGTCATCGAGATAGCACAGACAAGTTTTTCATTTCAAACCACGCAATACATCGTCTATCATGCGTTCGAAGATGGCGGGCGCATTACAGAAACCAAAAGTCATCACATTAAACTCGTACAACCCATCTGGCGTTGAAAAAGCGGTCTTCTCTTTATCAGACTCCGACATTGGTATCTGCCAGTAGCCTGACCTAAGGTCAAGGCTAGAAATATACTCGGCGCCCTGTAATGAGTCCAGTGCGTCGTCGATCAGAGGGAGAGGATAAACATCCGTGCGCGTTATTTTGTTTAGCGCACGGTAATCGACGCAGAAACGCACTGTCCCATCTTCCTTTTGAACGAGAACAACTGGGGATGACCAGGGACTCGAGGAAGGACGTATGATGTTGCGTCGTAGCATGTCTGAGACGTTTTTCTCGGTGATCTTGCGTTCGGTCTGAGACACACGATATGGTCGCCGATGTACATACGAGAGCCATCAGTCTGGATGCTGTGAGTAACGGTGGTAGTCATACTGAGGGGGGGCGAGTTCACGTCAAATAAAGAACGGTGTCTATTAAACAGGGCGAGCAGATCTTCAGTTTGATCAGGTGTTAAATCAGTGCTTATGGTTACCGACACAGGTGTGGAAGAGGCATTGAATGGCAGTGATTGTGACTTTGGGACATCGTTGTGGTTGTTGTTCGGAAGAGTAACAATCGCAACAGGCTCACTGTCGACCGCGCAAGATACTGATGAGCCACAGGGGAGCAGTACACACTCGGGCGTTTGATTTTTGGTGGTTAGGTAGGTAGACCCATCAAAGAAGCGAATAAGCCCTGGTGTGATCACAATACCCCTACGTAGGGCATGGCCGTAAGGGAGAATTAGTGCGTCACCATCCACAATGTCGGTGCAGTTAACACTTATAATTTCTTCTATGTATGGCTGAAGTTCATAATCGGACGTAGTAACAAGACGAATGCGTCCATCCTGTTCAAGCGGAGAATGGTCAGTGGCATTTAGATGCTGGAGGCGCTGATGACAAAATAAGAAAGCGAACGCAGAAGACAAGAAATCCCACCCAAAATAAGAGCATGGGTGCACTCACGAAATACCGCGAAAACGATGTGATGACGAATGCTTTCTATGCAGACAGGAATGGTACACAGTGCAAGTGGAGGAATGAGAGCGCCGGTCGCTGCACGGAGAGGTGGGCCACCGTAAGGCGTGGTGACTTTTCGAAGGCGGGAACAAAAATCAGCACAAATAATCAAAACAGCAGCACCAGTGTCTACAAGAGCCTCCATGCGTACACCTTCTACAAACACTACTATCCAATTCGATGGCCGCTCTGGAGGAATTGTTAGCTGTCCGGCGGATGCAGTTTCCCCTCCTAAAACTGCATTGGGGAGGTTTCCGCGTGGGCGTTCGTAGAATGGGAGGCGGGCCACAGAGGCGACATTGAACGGCGACCTGGCGAAGGCGACCTGCGGCGAGACGTACGGTAATTCCCAGGCATGTCAGTATGGTAGGTAGGAGACGGTGAACGGTAATAGGACGATCGGGAGGGTGGTCGTACGTAGTTCATGGTCGGATGGAAGCTTCGATGTTCTTCAGGAGCGTAGCCGCGTTGCTCGTCTTGTTGGCACCTTCGACAAAACCGAGCGATATGTCCTCGATAGCCGCAGTAGTAACAGATTGGCCGAGGTGAGCGCTGAGGTGCGCAGTAAGGCGGTGCACGCGCTGGCGGGGACAACAAAGCCACAGGCATACGGTCTGCTGGTGTAGGCACAGAAACGGTGGGTGTGGCAGAGAGCGCGGCCACTTCGGCGTATACTTGGGCGTCTGGCGCACGCAGGGACCATTGTAACACGTCGGACGCGATGCAGACGCGATCTCTTGTTTAATCAGGTCTCGCAAGCTATCTTTTGCAGAAGGGATAGTAACTTCCACAGCGCAGGAAGAGCAGCGCCCGTGAAGCCCTTCACGAACGATGTCGCGAATAAGCGCACGCAAGTCGAGAAGTGCAGGCAAACGAATGTCGGTGGCATCGTAGCAGAGGCGAAGAGACTGAAGCTCGTCAAGTCGCTGACAGATGGTTATCACGTCCTGGGTGGGGGCAGGATTTTGCGTGGCGAGGGCGTTAAAGGCTACGGTGCTAATGCCTTTATTAATGTGGTGTATTTGTTCGTTCTGAGACAGGACGGAGTTAACACGCTTGCACAGTGCAAGGATATCCTCAATATAAGAGGTGTAAGATTCACCCGGCAGCTGCGTGCGTTCAGCGAGCTTTTTCTTTGCTGCCTCAGCGCGAACTGAAAAATGTGACGATGTTGCTGCTCGAAAGTGTCCCAGTCGGGAAGATACGGGTGGTGGTTCCATAACCAAGTTTTGGCGATATCGGACAAGTAAAATGGAACGCTGCGCTACTTTTGTGGATTGTCCCACCTATTTAAATCACTGACGAGGTCGTAGTTCTTGATACAGTCTTCTACATCATGGCCTCGGAGACCGGAAAACACAGGTGGATCACGCAGGCGAATGTTGTAGGCCGAAGCGGGTGTCGAGGGCTGCAGTATGACGGCAACGTTGGATGTGCCAGGGGTTTCTTGGGCCGCCATGGCACGGGGTTGTATGCGACGACCCGAGCGGAGCTCCAGCGAGAACGGGCGAGAGGACTTGGGGGAACGAAAATCGCCGTCCACCACTTGTTAGGGACCGGTTTCTTCAGCCAGGCTCGAGCTAAATCACACTGACGATGATATTTACAGATAATGAAGATGTACAGGTGATGATGATATCTAAAAAAAATGAAGAGTCATTCGCTTGTCGCGCTCACAATATTTCATATATTTTTTCGTCCAGACAATTAGGAAAGCTGGGAGAAAAAGCTGAGAGGCCTGACTAGTTCCTGCCCCCCCCCCCTCTACTCTCCCCTAAAAACATACTTTATCGAGTTTACAGCAGTTCAGACACCCTGCCCAGTGCGCAAGGTGGCCGCCTCGGCTGCTGGAGGTGGATGGTTCCACTTCTGCCGCCGGATACCCGCCAGTCTCAAAGGGAAAGGCGTCCTCCGACCAGACACCCAGCTGTTCACGGGGTGCGTATACGCCTTGGGAGGTAATCTGGGTTCTTCCACGCCCTACTAGGCTATCGACTTCAAGTATTAACCCTGCGGGGCGGTTTTCGTCGGCCGTAGTCGCAGTGAAGCAACAGAGGAAGCTATTTGCCTGCTGCTGTGGGTCTGCAAGGTAAATGAACAGGATGTGAGAGCAAATGAAAGGACAGAGAAGATCAACAGCCGTGCTGAAGACAACATTTCATTAAAACCAAACCAAAGTATGTGGGAGAGAACCCTATATTCTGGGTTCCCTATGACGATCTCGGTGACCACCAGGGCCCGTTGAACCAAGGCATATTCGTGGGAAATAAAAGTAACTTAAGAACACATTGCAAGAACCTATAACAGAAAATGAAACACTGTATTTCAGATAATTGGAAATTTACGAAAGAATTAAACCCTATAAATGCCGGATCCCAATCCCCCCCAAAAAAACTCTGAGAACACGGAGCAATATTTGTATTTAGGGGAACTGGAGAGATAGTGGTGGCTGCCAACAAATCAATCAAAGACAGGGTATTTTAACCGGGTCTCCCCTCGCCCACTCAACTCCCACACCACGCAAGGAAGGGAAGGAAGAGGGGAGCGAATCGAGCCAAGAATCAAGTCAGTCCCGTGAACGGAATACTTAACGTATTGCTTGAAAGACGGGTATTTGCTTATCGAAAATACGGAGATCATGCTTTCTTGAATAGGGTGATAGCGATTCTCTAAAATACGCTAAAAAAGCTGCACAAGAGTAAAGAAAATAGTTCTTTGTTATATACACAGTATTAATGAGATATAACATTATTGTGTTAATTCTTATCAATACTGTAACTGTAGAGATTATAGCCTTCTGTACACAATGATAATTTGACATGCACTACCGTATTTACCGGTGCATAAGAATTAAGAGGGTGTATTGAATAGCCAGTTTGTACGTTATGCTGTGTGGAACGGGACAATTAGAAGTAACACGTGCAGTGCTCGTGTTGTGTGACTTCTACTCGTCCCGTTCCTCCACTATGCCAGCATATTTGGGTAGAGGCACTATATTTAGGTAGAGTTACTGTATATATGCTACCTTTAGCATGTACGGGAACTCTAATTTTAGGAAGCACTTCACGCCATCTGTCACATGCACGGCGAAGCAACATCCTGATCGGCTATTTGCTAGCACAAGTCCCGCAATTCTAACGCAAAAGTTGCCAACCCGAGTCCGGCTGTGGACGATGAAAAGAAACAACGTAAACAGCGGAAAGCGTGGCTTTCTCAGTCGAACTGCGACATTCCTTGACAGTCGCAACTCCAGAAAACGCTCCGTGGGCAGGCAACACTGGTCGCAAAACAAAGATGATTGCGCCTAACCGGGTCAACGTGGCACTTTTGCTCTGGATTCATTCGGCGCTGTGAAGTTTCTTGATTGCGGCATCGGATCGCGTTGCTTAGTCGAGGGCGAAAGGGTTCTGGCCGAGAACCGCCTCATTCTTATCGGCATAAAAGATTTCACTGGTTAAACAGCGGAAATAGTTGCGCTGTGCGCGCAAAGATTGAGATTGCTTCGGCGAACGGCATCATATTTGCTCCAAGTTGAAGAACCTGTCTAGTGAGCCCGAGGTTAAAGATGACAACTGTTCATGTGTACTGGTCTCTCCGAAAGGTGCAGAACCTTCCCGCTGCGTTGCTACGCTGCTACAGGCAAGGCCTTATAAGTTTTCGAGGTAACTACGCTGCGACTCGTGCTTACAATTGCATGTATCCCATTGAGTTCTTTTGTGCCGTCAAAAGCTGAATACGCATGCTGTTCTCTAAAATACGTAACGGAGCTCTGTCTGGGCCAGCGCACCTTGACATAAGGCAAATCGTAGTTTCGATTGTAATAGGAGTGCTCCTTCCTTCCGTTCGCCGATTCATGTTGTTAGGTCTCTAATGAATAAGCTTCCGAACACTCGCCTGATCGCGTTGGCTGTAGATTTGATTGATTTGTAAGGTTTAACGTCCCAAAACCACCATATGATTATGAGAGACGCCGTAGTAGAGGGCTCCGGAAATTTCAACCACCTGGGGTTCTTTAGCGTGCACCCAAATCTGAGCGCATGGGCCTACCACATTTCCGCCTCCACCGGATATGCAGCCGCCGCAGCCAGATGATATTCAAAACCAATATATGCACGCACACTACGAATGCACGAACATGCATTGATACGCAAGAATCAATGCATTGATACGCAGAATCAATACAGGCATGCTACGCACGCACGACCTCCGCGCGCGTTTGTGTGCATACATGCGAAATCAAAAATATTCGGGGAGAAGGATTACAGCAGCTTAATTTGAGAATGGGTAGCACTAGACTTTGTACAGAAAACAAGCATATACGAAAAATACACCCACACACGTACCACAACCAATTTCCCGAAGCGCTTGCTTATAAAATGAAACTACAGGATGCACACCGTGCTTAGAGAAGGCCGAATATTGACAAGAATGCACACAAGCTATATAATGGTGTACTCTTTGAGGAGAATAACGTCGTAGCGAATTGATTAGAACAAACTACCATAGTGTCCGTCACCTTCTTTTCAATGCGTAAGTTTCTGATTTGCGCTGTTTTCCATCGAAAGTCGTCTGAATCAGCCAGGAAGTGAGAGAACGACACATTGCCATCTTTCCACCACGATGCCACACATTGCGACACACTGCAATGGTCTCTGGACATCGCTTTCTTCTTTTTCGGGCTCGTGCGTGTGACATGGGGGCCGCGTCTCAACGCGCGCAACGTGGTAACACATCACCTACCATGCATGGTTGACCCTGTTAGCGCCGTTCCCAGGCGCGGCCGCTAGGTCGCGAGCGCTCATTTGGAGCCACGAAAACTTGTGCTTTCAGCCGGCGTCAGCGTAGTGCTAGAATCCCGCTCCGGCTTGTGCTCATGCACCCCATGTGTTTATAATTTGCCAGTCATGCCTGGCACTATTGGAACACGCACACGGTGCTATAGGGGGAATTCACTTGACGTCATCAGCAAGGCGCGCTAGCGTCGTTTCAGCATGCCGCCATCTTGGTGGTCTCAGTGGTTCGATGCGCTTGTGGTGACTGCGGTGACACTGTGGAGGTGACACTGAAATCGCGTTTATAGCGCCGTGCGAGCGCTGTGTCGATACTGTAAATAACGTAACAGGATTTCATCGCCGGAAAGGGATAACAGCAGTTGTTGTAGTGGCTGTTTCTTCTCAACAGCCGCTGCGTACCATGCTCATGTGTAGCCGAGTGATCACAGCTGTTTAGTGCAGGCGTGAAAGATCTGCCGTACAGCACGATCGCTGTTGTCGGAAAGGTAAGCTGACTTCCCGTTTATTTCTCATCGCGTTTCTTTTGTCGTGCTGGCGCCGGTGAATCTGTTAAACACAGTCAGGGGAAGAGAAGGCAGGCTGTCTCGGTGGTTAATGCGGTGAACCCACCCCAGCCTTCGCCGTGCTCTTACCTCTGCGGTCTTCTGGCATGCCTCAAGACTGTTGCTGTAAAAAAAATTCTACAAAGGCAACATACTGATCCCCAGAATTCTTTTTCGCGTGGCTCTTACAGCCAAATACGGCACTGTTCACCACTGTCGCTGCTCGCTGGCGTGCAACGACGCAACGTACTGCCTCTCCGCAAATGCAAATAAACTCGTTGAGACTTTCCACGTAATAAATACGCACTGCGCACAACACACTACTGTATTTGAACTAAGGAGGACGGCTTGCATATAGTAGAGACCTTGGATACTTGATGCGCGGACAGTGAAGGCAGAGCGCACAGAGAACGTAGTCCGGTACTGCGCTCACGAACTCGCGAACAGCCAGACCGCCAAAATGGCGTCGCTGGATGAATGGATGGATAGATATGGCTATACCCTTGAGGTCGGGCGGTGGCTAACGCCACTTAGCCATAATGCTTAGTGATTGAAAACTAGATCTATCTTTTTTTCTTTAAATGGTGAAGCTAAGCACTGCCACTTTGCAGTGAATGATTTAATTTTTGCTCGTGCCTTGATTGCAGCCATCCAATCAGATAACTTCCTTCTAGTTATTTGTACCCGCTTAAAGTCTATTTTGCCCTCCCTGTCCCTAAACTCCAGTGCTTTGAAAAACTTGGCGCCATCATCCTGGACTATAGTGTAATGCCCTTATATACAGAACATTATCAAGAGTTCAGCAGTTTCCTCTTCCTCTCCACACGCACTGCATACTATGTCTACTCCTTCGTATTCGTCCCGATAAGTATTGGTTCGCAATAGTTTCGTCCTGGCCTCAAACAACAGAGAACTATCCCGAGAATTATCATAGATCCTTTCCTTGGCAATATCCTGCTTGAAACTTCAATATATCTCTAGCGGCGACTTCTTAATCATGCCTTTTCTCCACATGTCGGTCTCATTTTTCTTCACCTTCTTAACCGAGAGTTCTTTTTGATTTGGCCCCTTACCGCTTTCTAAGTATTTACCCATGAATTTTCGGTTTGGCTTCTACCATTTTGTATCGACATTCCTCCTGTACAAATAGTTGAAGACCTTCCTAGTCCAACGCTCCTCCCCCATTTCTCTCAATCGTTTCACAAATTTTATCTTGCTGCTAGCTTCCCAGCCCTCGAATCATGTCCATCCCATATCACCTAGTACTTGCCGATTTCGTGTATTTCCGTGAGCTCCTAAAGCAAGCCTACGTATTCCACGTTGCTTAACTTCTAATCTTGATTGAACCTCTGATCTCATGCACAAGACCGCATTGCCGAAAGTCAGACCAGGAACCATGACACCTTTCCAAATTCCTCTCACAAAATCATACCTATTGTAATTCCACAATGCTATAGTTTTCATCACCCCTGCATTCCGGTTTCCTTTAGTCGTCACGTATATTTCGCGTTCCCTTAGGTACTCGGTCCCATTGCTTACCCATACGCCCGAATAGTTGTATTTATCCGTTATCTCTAGCGTGACCTCCTGTATCGTAAGTTCACTACCATCATCATCATTAAAAATCGTGACTGCTGATTTTTCTTTACTGAATCTCAAACCTAACTTATCTCCCCCATTACAGCAGATGTCTTTCAGTCCCTGCAAATCTTCCTTGTTGTCGATCATTAGCGCTATATCATCTGCGTACATCAATGCTGGTAGTGCCTGATCAATGAGTTTTCCTTGTTTGACGAAAGAGAGGCTGAAGCCAAGTCTGCTTCCCTCTAATTTGGCCACTAATTCTTGTGGTTACATCATGAATAACAAGGGTGACAGAGTACACCCCTGCCTAGCACCCGCTTTATCTCTGAGGGCTCGGATACCTATTTTTCTAATTTGATAACTACCTTGTTAATATTATAGATTTCCTTTGAGAGCTTAGTGAATGCATACTCCACACCTATAGTGTGCCTAGTAATCCCCACAAGTCCTCTTGAATCACGCTATCGCACGCTTCCTTGTAATCCAAAAATGCGAGCCACAGGGGCCTATGTTTCTTTTCTGCTATTTCGATGCACTGCATCAGTGACAACAGATTGTCTTCCAATCTCTTCTGTTCCAAAACCCATTTTGCTGTTCCCCCAGCAACCCTCATCCTCTATCCATGCCTGCAGTCTTTTCTATACAATCTATGTCACCTGCCTGTGAACCACTGATGTCACTGTTATAGCACGACTGTTGTTTATGTCAGCTTTGTCCCCTTTTCCTCTATAGATCATGCTCATCCTGCTAAGTTTACATCCATCGGAGACTTCACTATCAATTATTGTTTTGCTCACTGCTTCTCTCAAAGTCTGCTTAGACTTTGGAACCAATGTCTTTATCATCATGATTGGAATGTCATCTGGGCCTGCTGATGTACTACTAGGAACCCTCTTCTCAGCCCTTTCCCACTGTCGTGGTGAAAATGGAGCCTTTGCGCCACTTAATCTATTCTTGTCTATTGTGGTGCATAAGGCCCTTTTTTGTTGAAATTTTTCTGTCACCCGTGTTCTTATATATTCAATAGTTTCGTCCCCTTCTAGCCTAGCACCTTGAGCTGTAGTTATGAACCTCTGCTCTAGGCTTGTCTCATTTATTAGGGAGTTTAGATGGTTCCAAAATTTCGCAGCTGCCTTTCAATCCCTTTTGAGTACTTCTGCCAGCCACTGAGCCCCCTTTCTTCTAATCTTTTCATTGATCCCAATGATTGCTTCCCTTCTACAGCTTAGAAGGATATTCCATTTTCTTTCAACATCATCTGTCGGTTCACCCTGCTGCTTAGCATGTCTGTGTTCCCTATGGGCTCCCTGACGTTTTTCTATGGCTCTCTTAACTTTCTCATCCCACCAACTCTTGGGTTTGTGTCTCCTTTTTGGGGTGATTTGTCACGTGCTTTAGCAAGCTCTAGCTCAAATCCGATTCATGTACGTCCACGCTGTTTTGTTATGCTCAGTGATTAATTTCTCGATTTCTTTAGTAGCTATTTTTATTTGCCTTTCTGAATAAAAACTCCCGTGTAGTTGCTCATCTTGTCTCCTTCCCACTTTCATTGATTTTGAAAACTTAGCTTCATACGCTTGTGATCACTACCCACACTTCTGGAGCCACATTCATCTATGTGCATTCCCCTGAGCCTATCATACATCCTATGTGACATCAGTGCATAATCTATCGTCGACTGCAGCCTCCCTGCCTCCCATGTTATTTACCCTTCACACTTCTTAGTACTGTTACAAATGATCAAATCATGCTTTTCACATATATCCATGATCACTTTGCCTGTTGGTTCAGTATATCCATCTATATCTCCTATGTGCGCATTCATATCTCTTAGTATAATTATCTCGCACTCTCGTCCCAATTCCTGAAAGTCATTTGTTTTACACTCCACCATTGTCTGGTTTTCCTCTCTGGCCTTTGCTCCCGTTCACAAGTACACCAAACAAAGGAGTGTCATCTGCCCAGCTATTTTCCCTTTTAACCATAGACGTTCCATGCATTCCTGCTTGACTCTTTGCAAACCCATACTTTTTTGTATAAATGCCCCAACTGCCCCTCCCGTTTTGCTGCCTTCTGTTGTATTGCAATATTCCCATACGTAGTCCGGATTGCAAGGTGGTTGTTCCATGTCCCGAAGATGTCTCCCCACAACCCCATATACCATCAGCTCCTCCTGCCTTAACTTCCCACTTAAACCTATTCCTGCCACCCTGCAGGTTAATATAGCCTATCCCTGATTTAGCTCGGCCGTTGTGCTTACGTCGATATGTTCTTTTCCAATGGCCCCATGTGGCTAGATTATTGGTGCCCCTTTAGAATCATCTTTGGCTACACTATTGGCCTCAGGTCTCTGGGTCCCCCTAAAAAAACTGTGGCTTGACGATCCACGCTATCACCAACCCTCCTGGCCGTCGCACTACTGTAATGAATGCCATCTTGATCACACAGTTGGCCTCCACTACCCTTCTTTGCATCCCACGAGACTGCCCCCAGATCTGTGGGACTGTGCTTATCGTTACATGCACAATCTCAGAGGAAGCTCAAAGTTCACGCATCCCACCCTCTGTTTCTGAAGGTTCCGAGTCGTTCCCTTCAGCACATCATCAATACCAGCATGAATAATGACGAGACTAATAATGCAGACCAAATTTGGTATAGAAATAAGGAGCGATACTTTTAAAATAAATTTTCTCACAAACAACACCCAAACGATATTCCAAGAAGTCCAGAAAGCAGCCACGTGACCAAAAATTTTTTCCTCTGCGAAATATTCTACCAGTTCACTGTTTTCATTGCAGTAAATGAGCCCTTTTTTTCGAATACATTTGAGATGGTCACCAAAATGACTGAGCGTTTGGCGCGAAATGACCCACTTCCAATCAACAATTATCGCGGAAATTACGGTTGATGCATAGCAGGTCTGGTTGGCGCAGAAAAGCGCAGCTCTTTCGTCCCGTGGATTTGTGAGCATGCTGTCGCAAGGAAGTTACAGGGGTGATAACATCAGTTTCAGCTGGTTTCAGAGTTTCGCGCGGCCTCCCCACCCTTCTCCCAAGCAGGGAGGGGAAGGCATAGCCGTCGTCGTGACTGGTTTAGAAAGTCCAATGGGTGAGTTGAGTGTCAAGTCGCCGATCGGTGACCTTGCGTCACTGCGCATGAGAGGAGTTGTTTTTCGAAATAGAGGCATAGCGCGGTGCACAGAGCCTCTATGCTGTAGAGCCTCTGTGCACTGTAATATTCTGAAAACTTGATCGCCACGGTCGACTCTACTAATAGCCGAGCTTTTTTGAAGGGTATAAAAAATGTTGGAGCCTGTTGACTGGCCCTTCAACTGTCCGTCCCAACATAGCAGCTTGCGAGGATGCAAGGATGATCTTGACTACGCAGGATATACAGGTTGCATGTTGAAAATTCCGTGCATCAAGGACACTCAACTGTACTGAGAATGTAATTTAGAGTGCTGAGGATGCATACAAAACATTCACCACTGACAAACGCTCTGACAAATACAATGTAGATACAGCTTACGGCATCATTTCATGAAATTTAGTAGCTGAACTAACAGTAATCTTAAACGGAAAAGATCACACTCCTGCACACCCACTACGTTACACAACTTTTGTAAACGCCTGTGGCATAAAGAAATTTTGGAATATAAGTGAGCTATACATGCCTGTCACTTTCATACAGGCACTACGACACAGAAATGTTGTTTCGCACCAGATAAAGGTGACTTGCCTTTATTTACAAAACAACCGCAGGCACAACGTTCTTGCCATAATTACACGACAATCAGCCTCAACATGAAAAATAAGAAAACTTTGAAAAACTTTTTGAAAGACTCACAGCTGAACTCATTTTTAACGCTTAAATATTACCAATACATGCGAGCAAATCCTGCAAGCTCTGCTCCACAGCATTATTTACATACGACATCCAGCCGTCATGGTCCTCACTGTAGACGTGGCTTACCTTGCAAGTTGAAATTAGACAAGATAAAATCAAGAACAATGCAAACACAAAAGGCAAAGCAATTTTTCCCCTAGACTTTGCAACAAAGTTTATTGAGTATGGTTAATCCGTTCTTTGGAATCCCACAAGGTGGAGGAAGAAGGCTTACGAAAGAGAAAATTGCTACCCATTCGTTTGATAAGACCTACTAGACGATCAAGCCAAAGAGCATGGCTACATTGTCTGTTCTTTTTTTAATACTGTTTCAAACAATGAAAGAATGCGCCTTCAAAATCCCCCTTCTTTCATTCATCTATTCGTTTGTAGCACAAATATACAAGGCAGCTTCCTAGCTGCTGAAAATCTTGCCCTTGTTAAAGGATTGAATCCACATATTAGTCCTGAGTGCAATCCTAAGATGAACATAATTTTTTGTGTTAACCAGGAAGTTTACTTTCTCATAAATCCATACATATTTTTTTGCCGTTTGGCGCTACAAGCCAATGGACGCCATTTTTTATTGAAAAATTTATTGAAGACACTGCACATTAAAGTACGATTTGATTATTTCCAATGCTCAGTAATTTAAATTATGGCATACAGTTGAGAGCACACTGATGCACTATACTGTGCTATTGACGTGTCTCATTTCAATACAAAGCCTACTTCAGCAGAATTGCAGAATTTCCCTTTGACTTGTAATGCCATCATCACCATCGTCATTTTTTCCATCACCGCGCCGCGTCTCTCGCGCAGCTGGCGCGAGCTCGAGCTGCGCGAGAATGAGAACGAGCTGACACGCCTGGTGTGGCGGACGCTGGTAGCCGACGTGGCTCCGCTTCAGGCCTGCAATAAAGTGGCGAGAACGGCACGGCCCCATCGGCCGCCTTCGACGTCATCTCACGTCTCTCTTCTCTCGCCGCTACATTGGTGACCCGGACGTGATCCGCTACATTGGTGACCCGGACGTGATCCGCTACATTGGTGACCCGGAGAACACGCCCTTCGCCGAACGGCCCGCTGCCATGTTCCCGCAACTCTGCCCGCCAGTGCCGCCGTTCCAATCGACCTACCCAAAGGTATGGTTTATGCAACTCGACGCCGTTCTTGCGGTGAATGGCGTCACGGACCAGCTGCTGATGCACGCCATTCTTCTCGACGCCCTACCGGTAGAGTTGCGCCATCTCGCTGCCACTTCAAGCACCAGCCCGCAGCCTTACGATGCCCTCTGCAGTGCGGTGCTCGCCCGCAGCGGCAACACATACCGTCCGCTTCCGTTTACCCGCACCAGGCAGGTTTCCCCGGCGTCGCAGAGCAAGGTACGAACCGGTCCGCAGCCCTCCATTGACCGCTACCTCGGTACCCCAGCTTCGACTACTTCTACACCTGATCCGGTCGCAGAAACATCCACTCCTGCACCTGATCACGACCGCGAGGTAGAAGACTCCCCCACTGCGACTGACCTTCCCTCCGAGAGGTACATTCCCTCAGAGCCCCCGTGCAGAGCTTCATCACACGCACCTGCTACCTGCACGTTTTCCAAGAAAGCGACGGCACGCGACACCGTGGCCCTCGCCGTTTCCGCGACCACCACTCAGACGTTTCGGCCTCCTCCTCGCCGCAGCTGCTGGTCAGCTCCTCGACGGTGCCCCCTGCCGCTCCGCCACCTGCCACTGGTGCCAGCAATGGCCTGCCGGGTGCCTCGCCACACTCCACTCGCACCTACCCGGCCAGCAGCCGACCACACTCGGCGTCCCCGCTCCCCGCCCCTGTCCCTGTCTCTGTTTCGTGGTCTACGACGGGCCCCAGCGCCGTGCCTTCGCGGAGCCAGAGCCTGCCCTTAATGCTCGCCCGCAATGGCCTCACGTACCAACCGCTTCCAGGGGCCCGCGACTTTAGGGTTGTCACTGCGTCGCAACGTGTACTACCAACCATGGCCCCACCAGACTCCATGACGGCCACCTTGCCGCCCGCCTCGGAGCCTGGCACAGGTGACCTTTCACCCATTCTTGACCTCCCGTCTTCCTCTCGTCTGGCCACTAGCGACGCGTGTCCCGCGTACGAACTGCCTACACCATCTGTCGAGCCAACTGAACTATCTACGACATCTGACCAGCCAACTGAACTGTCTATGACGTCTGTCAAGTCAACAGACCTAACTACAACCACAGTGGAGCCAACTGAAAGCATGGGAACAAGCACTGCCACCAGTCCACCAGCGTCGAATACCTCGACAGTGACTGAGGCGACAACTGAACCCGTCTTTCCTGCACAGCCTCCCGTGACGCCATTTCCCGTGGTCCGCGTATTCGGCACGGCGACGAACGAGTCGCAGCCGCTGCCTGCGGACGGCGTGTGTGCCTATACCTACTACGACGGCCTCTACGACACGGGCCCGTTTGACACGCTTTACAGCCCGCACTTTAGTGCACCAGTTGAGCACGTTCTCAGTCACGCGTCGCTTCACAGCGTCACTGAGTACGGCCTCTCTTTCGCCTACAGAAACGCATCACAAGTGGCGCGAGACCTCGAAATTCCAGAGGTGCTTTCCACGATTGAAGACCTCTGGGACCGAGCCATCCGCCATTACGGATTTCTTTCCATCGAGCGCTTACTTCTTCGTCCACTGCGCAACTCTCAGTGTCGCCCACCAGAGACCCACTGGTTCCCGATGGTCACTACACGTTGACAAACTGGACTTGCCAAAGGAACACTTTATGGACCGCCGTTCATGTACATAGCATTTGTCGCCCTCTTTCTTTTTTTTCATATGCGTTCAAATCGCGCAAAGCGCTAGGGGGGGAGCCCTGTAATGCCATCATCACCATCGTCATTTTTTCCATCACCGCGCCGCGTCTCTCGCGCAGCTGGCGCGAGCTCGAGCTGCGTGAGAATGAGAACGAGCTGACACGCCTGGTGTGGCGGACGCTGGTAGCCGACGTGGCTCCGCTTCAGGCCTGCAATAAAGTGGCGAGAACGGCACGGCCCCATCGGCCGCCTTCGACGTCATCTCACGTCTCTCTTCTCTCGCCGCTACAGACTAAACTTGTTATCAATAAGTAGCATGCACCACCGAAGCAATATTGTCAAAACTAGAGATATATGGCACCTAAGGAGTTCATGTTGGCACTAGGTGATTGACATCACAAGATATGTCCCAACATGCTAGCTTCTAGATTTTTTAGCACACTCTAAGCAACTGGGGCAGTTAATTTATTTTAAAAGAACTGACAACCACTTTTTACTGAGCTGGTTCTTCATTCATGGTGCAACGAAAAGTTCATCACAAGAAGTCCTTACACCTGCAGTGGTCAACTCCAGAAGACAAGTGCAATGTTATCAGAAATTTTCAATATGATCAATCTTTTAAAAATAAAAATCATTAGAGCAGCAACACAAAAATGACAGCAATTTCGATAGCCCATCTTGCTGACTGTTGTGAAAACTGTCCATTGTTCTGCTTCCCCAGTTTTACCTGCAGTAATGAAATGCCTTAAACAAAACCTTTACGGCAAAAAGAGTGAAAGGGATCCTGCCAAACGTTTGGTAGCCACCTCCGTCTGTGAAAGTGGTTGGGGTACGCATTGCCAGACAAAGAACGCCAGGCCTGCGCAAAAGGCGCAGCATAGTCACAGCGAATGCTACAAGAGCGGCCTTTCAGAGCCTTTCAAAACACTCATTGGGTCACTACTGCAGGCGCACTTGCTTGATACCCACTGGGGCGTTAATAATAAATTTTTGGGTAGTAGGCCGGCATTTGCTACGCTATTTTTCGTCATTCTTCTGGGAAGCGTGGTATCCGCTGAATACTTGCAAGGAATTATGTACCAATTGTTCATGCGGTGGCTGAAGACGATGAGGATTGATTGATTAACTTATTGATTGATATGTGGGGTTTAGCGTCCCACAACCACTATATGATTATGAGAGACGCCGTAGTAGTGGGCTCCGGAAATTTCGACCACCTGGGGTTCTTTAACGTGCACCCAAATCTGAGCACACCGGCCTATACAACATTTCCGCCTCCATCGGAAATGCAGCCGCCGCAGCAGGGAGACGATAAGGAATTATGGCTGAAGTGCGTATGGCCACAGTTCATAGAGGAACAAGAACAAGATTTTGTAATGGGTTGGAGCATTGGACGACCCACTCGTTGCGCTATTCGCATTGTGCGACGACTGCGTGTTCTTTCGCTATTTTAAAACGCTTTATAAGTCGTATTAATGCGATTGCTTTGCCGACATCAATCCTGCCTAAGGCAAGTTTGCCAACAAGTCTCAAGCACCGGTGTGGCTCAGTGTAACCCCCAAGGTAGAAAGATTGAGCCACACCGGTGCTTGAGACTTATTGGCAAACTTGCCTTAGGCAGGCTTGATGACGGGAAAGCAATCGCGTTAATTGATTAGAATTGGCTAGAAACTATTGACCGTGTTTTCTGTTTTTTTGCATTGCTGGGAGGGAGTGTATTTTTGGGATGTATTGCAGAGGACAATCAAAAAAGGAATTCTCACTAGACTCTTACGGTATCAGATTTCTGCCGATTGAAAATAAGGATGGTTTGCTATTTGACCTAATATTGTTGACAGGCCTCCACTGTTTATGGCGGGCCCGTATGGCAGGAGTTTACTGATTCATATGCACGACTCGCAAGAATGTACTTTCGAGAGTGCGTGGCGAAATTTGATTGATTTATTGATATGTCGAATTTAACGTCCCAAAACCACCATATGATTATGAGAGACGCCGTAGTGGAGGGCTGCGGAAAATTCTACCACCTGGGGTTCTTTAACCTACACCCAAATCTGAGCACACGGGCCTACAACATTTCCACCTCCATCAGAATTGCAGCCGCCACAGTCTGGATTCGATCCCGCGACCTGCGGGTCAGCAGCCAAATACCTTAACCACTAGACCAACGCGGCAGGGCCATGGCGAAATTTGTGGTACTTACGAAAACACAGGGGTCTGTTCCTGAATGGTTGTTGAGGGTGGAACCCCTGACAGTTCTCAAGAAATTTTAAAGCTAGTGTCTATTCAGTAGGACTGTCACCACTTGTTTTCGCAACCTTAACGGCATTGTTCATGTACATAGTGTGCACAAACAGGCAATAAAGCAGAAAAAACTGGTGTGGGTATGCACAGCTTGTGGAAGACACGAATGCAAGACCGCAATGCAGAGCCCACCACCTCTTCAAGCGCGCACTTCATTCAAATGGCTATCCACCTAAAAAACATTTACGACGAGCTAGACTTTAGACCGGACTGGTACTCCACCTTAGAGAACTGTTTGACCTCACCCTTTTTTGTTTGTATAACACGATGTGAAGAACTCTCCATGTAAGAAACTCACGCTGTGTTAGCCATTTCGTGTTTATGAGTAACGCTTGGGCACTTACTTTCGCGATTTGATTGTACTTTTGTTCACTTGATTTTGTCTTTATTGCGCAAATACTTTATTAAATACCATGCAAAAAACTGGTGTGGCTCAGTGGTAGAATGCTGTGCTGGGACCCAGCGGACCCAGGTTCGAGCCCCACTGTGTCATTGGTGGTAGGTTTTTTTTTTCTAATTTCGCGCGATGTGGTTACGGACATCAGCGGCGGTGGACAACTGGGCGTGACCCGAGTTGTGATCTCATAGCAACTTTCGCTGTAAAACATTCTAGGTTAAAACATGCTCCAATGCCCTGTAAGCAGGCCAAAGTACTCGCGAACTTTAGCACAAATAGTACTTAGATAGACACAAGTAGCACATTAGCAAATAACCCAAACGAAGCTAGACCACCACCAGTATTTAGTATTTATGTGAACAGCCTCAGCCATTGTTGCAGTCGTGCTTACTGAACAGGTCTCATTGCCTGCATCGGTGAATCAGTGGTTATGGTGCTCAGCTACTGACCAAAATATCACGGGTTCGATCCCTGGCGCGCCGGTCACATTTCAATTGAGTCGAAATGCTTGAGGCCCGTGTATTATGCAATAACAGTGCACGTTAAAGCTCACTAGACGGTCAAAATTTCTGGAGTCTTTTAATACAGCATCCCACCATCGCAGTTCGGGGCTCTAGCATTGCAGATATCCTATCATTATTACACTGTTTTATTGCAATCTGGAGAAACAACTTTACCTTGCCAGTGGTTTTTTGGCCCTTTGGTCCTGTGGTACGAAGGGGAAATAGTAGCAGATACTCAAGTGCAACATTTCAGTTGCTCCGAAGCACTTGTTGGCACCCTTTCATGCACACAATCATGCAAAGACAGCTTTGTGATTAAAAGCTGCTGAATTACTAGTTGACAATTGTTCCTGCGAGAAACTAGGATGAAGGCCCGTGGAAATCCTGACAATGTGCTGTTATAGTGCCATGCCTAGTTCAACTGAGCTACGTTGAGGTAATTTTTATTGTTCACAGAGGAATCAAAATAGAAAAGTTCGGAGTGCACAAAAAGCAATGAAATGAAAGTGCACATTAACAAGCTGCTGTAACTTCACTGTAAGGAATGCCGACATTTTTCCAACCAGTTCAGAAATTGGAGGAATGATGGAAAGTTGAGTTGCATAACAGCAGTACTGATACCATACGGAGAATGGAAGTCCGAGCCGCACAGAAACATACATTCCAAAACAACAAATCTTTTGTGCTCTTTTAGGAGAAGTAGCAATGCTCCGTACATTTTAAGCAGAAATGTGGTATTGAATGACAATGTGCTGTCGCCTTACTTCAGTCGGTGAGTTTAATTACTCAAAAATGTATGCAAATAACTCGTAGCTAGAAAAGTGCGTCTAAGTTCATTTCAGTGAGCACCGTCGAGTGCCTGACCACCAATTGTGTGACAGTGCCACCCCTTATAGTTACATCTTGCAGTCTACGGCCACAAAATGGCACTAAGCTTACTCAACAATGAAGCTTCAGCTTTGGCCCTCCATACTCAAATACATATGTAACGACTAAATACCATGGCAACATATACAAAAAGGTCAAGTTCTAGTGAGTGATGTCTTAAAATTTCCTATTTGTACCAGTAAACATTGCGTGAAGAACCTGAGTAATCCAGGTTTGTGTCTGCTACTAATTAGAGCAGAAAAAAATGTTTTGCATTGTAATTTGGTATCCTAGCAGTTATGTGCACATACTTATTAAAATGGGTCAAGGATGAAGGGAGACACACATAAGCATGAGGACATGTTGTACGAACAAGACCAGAAGTCAACCCTTCCTTAGTTGGAAACATGCGTTTGATACACGCATGTTTTGTTTGATAAATGAGTTTTACAAATATAACGGGTCCAAAACAGCAGTGTGGTGTAAAACCTTCTGTAAGAAGCCAAATTAGTTGGTTTAGAATGAATCGCGAGGGCTGTTTGTATGAATACAAATACAACTACAGTTAAAGCTAGATATAACGAAATTAGATAACTTTCCGGAAAAACTCGTTATAAAAAGGGTTTCGTTATATGAAGGTTCGGTACGAAAATTCAGCAAATAAACGCACAAATCAAACAAAAGGGGGACTGAAGGAAGAGCTAGCCCAGAACACTTATTTAGCGATAAAAAACTGCGCTAGTATTGCGATAGCAATTGGTGGGTTTTCGCTGTCGCCGCCATGTAAGAAGTCTAAATTAATAATATACCCCCGTGCATCGTAACTTTCTCGAGCGGGCAAAAGCGCACGAGTGCTGCTAACGCTCAGATGAAATGAGCCGGCCCATCTCTATCGCCTAGAAGGCGCATAAGGTAACATCCCTGGCGTGTTAGAACAGCCGCCAAATGCGCAAACAGAAAGGAAACCATTTGTCTTGAACGAACATGAAAAAACGCTGGGAAAAGGAGAGGGGTCACTCGAGTAGCAACTATGAACTTTGATATTAAAGGGGCCCTGCAACACTTTTTGAGCATGGTCAGAAAACGCTGCCGATCGCTAGTAGAGGCTCCCGACAACACGTGAGGGAAGTATTATAGCGCAGCACACGGCCTGATATTCAAAATAAATTACCAAAGTCAGCTAAAGATCGCTTTCTCTTCTGTCGACAAGTAACAGAATACGCTCAAAAATCACTCGTAGAAAGTCCATCTATCAGCCACATATCCAGCTTTTATGGACATCAGCGGCTTAGTTCGCATGAACGACACCCATGGCGTATTGACCTTAAAGCATTCAAGTACCGTCATGACGTATGCAGTGACGTAGCAAGGAATAAAATATAATAACGAAAATGCTGCACACACCCTGTAACTGTTCCTTCACCTCAGTGCACAGATAAGAGTGCAATGTGTCGGTTTTATCTCGACGGCGATGACTGGCAATAAATTGACAGTTTTTCTAGATACTGTGCCGCATTCCACACGAAATGTCTGGCCGTCATAGACGCACCCTTGGTGTATCACAAGAAGCGTACTTGTTTTTTGTTTCTTTGTTTTTAGTTTCTCAGCTTCCGTATTGGTAAGAATATTACAGAAGCATGCTGCTTTCAGGGTTTCGTGTTCACTGAGCGTCAAGCATTATGCTTGCGTACGAACTGGACCTTGCCGTTTTAGAATAACCATTTTTTTGTGCGCGCTACTTAAGTTATGCTGGCTTGTTTCTTGCGTTACGGTAAAGTAAAACTGGATAACTTTGAGAACGCTAAAAATGAGAGTATGAGTGTAAGATATGTGTATGAGTGTAAGAAAGTAAGTGTAAGATATGTGTTTTTTTGTTTTCATTAACTTCTTGTCGTAATGACGCTGCCACCTGCAGCGTGGCGCCGTCGAAGCAGCTGTGGCTCGAACTTATTTACGCAGTCAGGTTTGCTTTCCCACCGCATCATGACATTTGTGTCGCACAGACATTTTCGCTCGCGATCAAGGCTGGTACGGATCGAGTTTGGTTCAAAGGTCAGGCACTCAGCGATTGAAATTAACCATGCAACATGTCATGGGAATAATGACGAGGAGCGGCAGTGGTGCGACACTGACAAACAGCACCTCAGACTATGTCATGATCAAACCTGCGATTACGCACGCCCGTGTCAGTCTGTCAACGCTGTCGGGTCCACGTGCTCCGCTCACTGTAATCCCTACCCGCACGAGCAAAAAAAAAAAGAGAAAAAGCAACAGTGATCGCCTTAGTGAAAAGCTTACGAGAGAGTAGAACATAAACTGCAGAGGGATCACCTCAAAAAAGGTGGTCCTCCTGCAGATGGTAAAATCAGAAACCGAGAAACCACACGTCATTTTACTGCAAGGAACACTCACAATGAAACTTATACCCTTACGGGTTATAAGGCCGAAAACCACAGAAACGAGCCAGACAGAGGCGTCGCTATTGTGATTGGCAAGAAGATCCTGTACATTCGCCATGAAATCCGCCACACGGCCTGCTATCTAGAACACGTCACGATCGAGATTATTCCTAACGACCACGTAGGGAACAAGCAAAGTATTTTTCTCACTAATTTGTATAGCAGCCTCAAGGACACAAGGCAAGGGTTCAGAAGCATGCTCGGCAAGATCGCGAGCATCGCAAAAGATAGTCCCCTAAATTGTAGGTGGCGATTTTAACGCCCCACACCAGGCATGGGGCTACGCATATTCTTTTGGCAAAGGTGAGCGTCTTCACATGACCACGTCCAATCTAGACCTCACTCTCATCACAGACCCGGAAACTCCAACTAGGTGTGGTACTTCCACATGCCGCAACACTGCACCGGACCTGGCTTTCGTTCGGGGCATTGAGAAATACGGCTGGTGTAACTTGGGCATAGACCTTGGGAACGATCACTACATTCTCCGAATTGATGCAGAACTCCCAGGAAAGAGGCAAAGGGAGCATAAACTAATTGATTCGGACAAATTTTGCAAAATAAAAACACAGTCATCAAACTTATCAGGAGAAACCACAAAGCACACGATAGCAAGCTGGACTGAACAGCTTAAAGCCGACATCGCAGCTTCAAAACGAACGATTACCACGGACGTTAAGGTGGAGAGTATGGACAGCCGGCTAGCGAACCTTCTTGAAGCCAAGCACTCCATACTAGCCAGGTGGAAGGGTCAACGACTCAATCGAAGACTGTGAAAGAAGCTCGCCGAGCTGAACAAATCCATTGAAAAATACTGCGTGGTTCTTTCCTGACAACAGTGGGACAAAGATTAAAACTCCCTCAACGGGCAAATACGAAAAGGTAGTGGATGGAGGCTCATAAAACACCTCCTCGACGAAATTGTAGGCCCGTGTGCTCAGATTTGGGTGCACGTTAAAGAACGCCAGGTGGTCGAAATTTCCGGAGCCCTCCACTACGGCGTCTCTCATAATCATATAGTGGTTTTGGGACGTTAAACCCCACATATCATCAAATCACCTCCTCGACGAAAATGGCACCAAGTCCAAATATGTGCAACGCATCAGGCTCAGCACTGCGTAACGCAACGTAGTACTGCTGAAGAACTTGCTGACGGCTACCGCTTAAATTGGAACAACCCAGTATTTCTCCACAGATGATCTATGACGGCGCCCCAAACTCGGAGCTCCACGCAGACTGCACAGATAGTGAAGCCCGCTACGCAATTCACGAACTCAACAGCAACTCTGCAGCCGGCCCCGATGGCGTCACAAATCAGGGTCTCCAAAATTTAGATGCCGGTCACCTTCTTAACTGAATAAATCAACGAAGCCTCGAACATCGGCCATTTACCTGTAGAATGGAAGCATGCAAATGCGGTCCTCATCCCCAAACCTGGAAAGCCGCTGGGACTATCAAACCTGAGGCCGATCTCACTAACGTCCTGCATATGAAAGCTAGCCGAACATGTCATTCTGAACCGACTGACAGAGTACATCAAAGAAAAGGAATACTTCGCCTACACTATAATCGAATATAGGCCAGGTTTATCAACGCAAGACGCCATGCTGAGAACAAAGAAAAGTCTACTGGATCGCCCCACACGAGCTACTAAGCTGCTGCTGGGTCTCGACGTAGAGCAATCTTTTGACAACATCCGACATCAAGCCATTCTGATCGCTATATCTGAACACAATCTTGGCACACGTTTCTATCACTACGTCAATGCTTTTCTAAAGGATCGAACGGTCACTCTACGCATAGGCAAGTACATCTCTAAAAGCTTTGAGCTGAGCGATAAGGGAACACGACGAGGCTTGGTAATTTCGTCATCCTTATTCAATTTGGTTATGGCAAAGCTCTCTTGCGCACTGGGAGAAATAGCAGATGTGGAGCATACCATTTACGCAGACGATATCATCATTTGGAGCACCGGTGGTAGCGCTGCGGAGTTAGAAGTCCGGATGCAAGACGCAATCTCAGTCGCCGAAGCACATCTCACCCCAACGGGACTTCGTTGTTCTTCCAGAAAATCTGAGCTGCTTATCTACCATCCTCCCAGACGAGGGCACCCATCAAAAGGCTGGCGCAGACCCGTCCCTTCAAGCATAGACTTACGTGATTAGGACGGTGATTCGGACGTAGGTAACCGCATACCTACGTTCGACAAAATTCACATCCTTGGTCTCATCATCCAAAGTAATGACTCCAAGTTGGCGATGCTGGACAGCATCACATTCAAGATTGGAAACGCCCTTTGAATGTTTCGGCGCATCATGAATCGGCACAGAGGACTGGGCGAGGATAACGCCATAAGAATGGTTCACGCTTTTGTTCTCTGTCACATCACATACGAGGCTGCGATGCTCAACTGTAAAAATGTAGAACTGCAAAAGCTCGAAGTACACATACGATGCACTTTTAAGACAGCGTTGGGGCTCCCGGATAATAGGAAGTCTTAGAATAGCGCATCGCGAGCCCTTGCGGTGCGGTCGCTGCCACTGCGCATGCGTCGTAACGCGAGTCGGCGTTCGCGTTCGCGGACAGCACGCAGAAAATCCGAAATTGTGAGCGGCGATCGTGGCCCACATGTGGCCCGCAAGCGCTGGTTTCGAGGCTACGGTGTCGCTGCGATCGTGCGTTGCGGTTTGAAGTAGGGCAGACGCTATTCTAAAGCTCATATGGCGCCCACAGCGCCCGCAACGCCCGCAGCGCTTGCAAACGTTATTCTAAAACTCCCTAATTCCTCAACTGCTTACCTCTTACAGCTTAGAGTGCATAATCCCCTTGCCGAAATCATCGGGGCCCAGCCCACGGCACAGATCGCACGCCTCTCCAGCACCAAAGCGGGCAGAGATATTCTTGTGAAGCTCTGTTTGCACACCATAGAGGAAAAGGACAACGTACAGAAGTTACCCAAAGTATTCTTTAATTCAATTACGGTGCTCCCCTTCCCAAGAAACGTACACCCGGTCCACAATCATGGAAGAAGACTCGCCAGAGCCCTCGCGGCAGACGCCGCAAGATTTCCCGACCAGACAGCTTTCGTGGATGCAGCGGACATAGCGGGAAAGCACGCCTAATCGGTCGTAGTAATTGACGGACATATACGAACACGCAGCTTACTCGCTGTTTTCACCAAGAGGTCGGATGTAGCTGAACAAGCAGCGATAGCTCTAGCTCTAACAGACTCGAGCTTCACAACAATATACAGTGACTCTAGAGCAGCCACTCGAGCTTTCGCAAAAGGCTGGATAGACAAGACGACACTGCCAATATTAGGCGGTCATAACATCACCGAACACTCAATCGTATGGTTCCCGACACATATGGGCAGCTTAGGGGGCAACCTGCGTAATCTCAACGAGACCGCACACGAGGTGGCGCGAGAACTCATCGACCGCGTTACTCCGATTTCCCCCTCTACACTGCACATAGAGTACAGGGATCAGTTATTCACTTTCAACGAAATTACGAAGCACTTTTATCAAGGCCAGCGAGAGTTCCCCCTCCAGGATAAGAAATTAACGCGCAGCCAGTGGGTCACGTTACGCTTGCTCTAGACTAACTCATACCCCAGCCCCTGGCGCATGAAGCATATCAACCCAGACTACGACGGACAACATGTGTGTGAACAGTGTTGTGAACGTGTAGATTTGAACCATATGCTCTGTGGTTGTGCATCGAGTGACACTTACGCCAAGAACAACCAACAGTGGGCCAAACTTCTAAGAAGTGCTTCACTAGCAGAACAACTTCGTGCTGTCCAGGAGGCCCGCCAGGCGGCAGAGAGCTTCGGGCTCTCTGTCCCGACGTGGGAGATGCCCTCTACACCTGGCGGCTAGCCGAGTGTCCTTCAGGACCCCAGGACCCTCCTTTTTTTTTTTTGCGGGGGGGGGGGGGGCAATGAACTTTCACCACCACCACCAGTAGAAGATGAAATAATATTGGTTCATTTAAAATTTTATGACACCTCTAATTATATGGTAAGGCAGCTTAGGGAGTTTTTAACTAATGAGGTAGTTTTATTGCTTACTAAAGTGTCATTCTTCAAATACACATTCCAGATTACGAAGAGTTCTTGAGGGGGGAGCAGTAACCTCGTTTTTTTCAATATATTGCTAAGCACTACTCCCAGTCATGATGAAGACCCACATGTATATGCAGATGATATAGCATTTTTTTTTGCTTCAGACAGTGATATACAATCGATATATAATCGCTTAAAAAAGTATAAGTGAGCAATTAATAACCGGCTGCAGGCTATTCATTTAGGTCTGAATGTTTCAAAGAGCGCAATTACAATTTCACCTTTATCTAACACAGTAACTATTATCTAAAATAACTTGCAACCTGCGAAATATATCACAGTAGAACTCAGTAAAATATTAGGAAATACCTTATGATAACCACCTCTTTTGGCATGCGACGATGAAAGGAGTGCGGGCACTGAGAGTCTTACGAAGGATGTGCAGTATTCGATCAGGGATACGGAGAGCACCACTAATTATGTTTCACGAAATCTACATACAAGCAGCATTTTAGTACACCCGTGGTTTATCCCCGTATTAGCATTCGGATGTGTTTTATATGCTGGTGCACCGGCTTATAAATTGAGAAAAAGGAGGCCCACATTCATTCGTTGGATTACCGAAATTCACATCCAACAAGGTCCTCTACTTAGAAGCTAGGTTACCCTCTCTTTTGTGCAGATTTATACTAACTGTGCATTCATTGCTTAACATTTATAGGAATTCTATATAAATATAAGTTATCTTGATGTATACATCAGTATGAGTGTTTTTTATGTATCTTATTGATTTCGGTTTCATACAGCATGTTTGGGCTTCGTAGAAGCCCTTATTGGACCACTAGATGTTAAACTGAGTGAAGTTCCTTGCATCGGAAATGAAAGACAAATTTAAAAACGTTTTTCGCGATATATATTCAAATCATGCACAAAATTTGCATTACTGTATATTAAACTAACTTTTGGAGAGGCATTTATAGCAGACAAATGTAAAAAAAATATCGTAACTACAGATGCCTCGCACTCTAAAAAAAAATCTCGCATAGGTATTTTTTCCGAGACGTTTATAAAATTGTTCGCTCTCAATAAGACTTCCCGATTTCTTATCAGCTGCTTCAGCGAAATGGCGTTATGAAAGCTCAGCCCGTCAATCTCAAGTGTGGCCACAAATAGAGATACTTTATCTGTGTCCGGCACTCACTAAAGATAGCTTTTCTCAATGATCACGTGGCTTTGGGACGTTATTATTATTATTATTATTTTCCATTATATCACGAACTTTTCATTTTTTGTTGATTACCCAGGTTAATCTGGGTACTGGGCCACAAAAGGACAAACATTAACGAAAATGACGAAATAGCGGACGCTCTAGCAAAAGGCGCTCTCAGTGATCCAATATTCTCAATTATTCTGACAACAGCCCTCACGATTCATGACAGATTGAGAAGGCGAAAAATAACTTCACGTTGTGAAGTCATTTATTACTAACTTATACGACTATTTACCCCTCTTGTTCTCTTGGCGTAGGCATTTCTGTTCAACGCGAAAAATGGTATAGTTACTTTTATAAAAATTACGCTCTCATTTTCCGATATTGAACTATAGTATATACGCACAGAGGTGGTCTAGCTCCTTCCCCTCTTTTCTAGTGTTGTAACAAGGACAAAACAGCTAAAAATTATTTCTCATCATCCATCGACTTTAACTTACTGAGGGGAAACATTTTTAAAACGGCTTTTAATTGAATCGGGTTAGATTTTGTCATTTCAAATATTCTATCTGCGGGAGCCCCTCATCTTCATTGTGACTGAAACCTCCGTTCTACGGCGAAATTTTTTTAAATGATTCAGGGCGGTGTTGACTTGAACTATCTAAGTTAGCGTCATTAAGTTAGTTTACCTGTTTTATAAATCTTTAGTCATACAATTATAATGAGAACACTTTTTATATAAATGATTTGTTTCTTGGCCCGTCCCGAAGAGTGAGCATGATCCATACATACAGGTAATCTTCATCAATAATATTATTAAAAGGTGACGCGGCTCCAGGTGAAAAAAAAATAACAGAAGTGATGACACGAAACGAACAATAGCAAAAATAAAAGTGACTCTGTCCCGTATACTTCAGTGTACCTCCAGAAGAGAAGACCAGAAAACGGTAAGCACCGCTCGGCGCAGGCTGCACCAGAATGTTTGGCCACTTTAACAATTGGTATAAATTGTTCTGGATAAGATCACACTCAGGACACAAGTACTAAATCTTGTCCTGCAAATTACGTGAGCACCAGAGATTACACTGGTGTATCACTGATGATCACTGATGTATAGAGGATTTAGAGAAACCAACAATGCGTTTTGGTACCGGTTCAATCACGACGCGCATGTGCTCTCTATGCTTCATTAACCGATACATGACACGTTCCGACCACCAGGCATAAGTTCGAATTATTTTGGGCCGACGGTATTGCAAGTGGGATTCACTTCACAATATAAGCACGAACTGCATGAGTAACTTGTATTTCACAAGTTGAAAGCGGCTTCTAAGAGCCTAAACGAAAACGCTGGTAAATTGTCTAGCGTGCTTACATACTATAGCAACGCTTCCTAGAATTTGACAATAGTATACAATGCATGCAAAGTTCAATGTTGCCACAGACTATCTCTGTTTGTGTGGGCAATCATTCTGTCACAGAAGTGTTATTTTTGTTGTTTTTGTCTGATTTTGTTAGCAGAGTGCAGTCCTTTTTTATGTACGCTTTGTACGGTGCCAATGAATCTGATGAGTGCTGTGTCCCGCAGTATCTCATTGGATAGATGCGCGGTTTCTCATCTAACGGGATAAAGTTGTTTGTGCCATGGCGATGCGCATTGCAGTGTTGTGTCCACCCCGTACTGCTCCCTATAGTTAACATCTTCCATCATCAACAGGGTGTTTTAGCGAAAATGGCCAAGTAATGAAAAAAATTACACAAGAGCACTACACGTCTCTTATTAGTGCAGTATGCTTCTGCACCATGTAGAGCATGTCAGAGTTTTTTTTTTCCAGTCTGTCAAGCTTTGCAATTCACAAACATTAGTTAATAAACAATGTAAGAGTCACTCTAGAGAAAAATCTTTAATCCAAAATTCGTAGCGTTTAACAGAAAAAATAAAATTTTCATTCTGCGGTAAGAAAACTCCACGGCTTAATTTTCGCCAGCCTCGTTCTAAAGTTTGCAAAATTGAAACATTATCACTTCACTGCCGCCTTACGTGCTACGTTTTAGTCTATTCAAATATAGGTTCAAGGAATTGTGAAATACTGTTCACGAAGGAAGGTCGCTTCAACAGGCTATGGGTGACTAAGATGGGTGTTAAAGCGATAGCAGAATGGTAACGATATAAAAAAAGAACAAAAAAAAACATCGACGAAAAAGCGGCCGCCACGTGCGAATGTGATAAGGGACCGCTGCCACAATTCGACGCAGCACCGGCATTTCTTTTTGCTTTTTTTTTCAGCGATTAGCGAGCAGCAGAACGTTGGTTGCGAACTTGAGGCAAACAAGCAATGTGCGCTTGATCTGTTCATTAGCTGATGAACCATTATTGGGTTTGGCTCACGAATACTGTGCGGAGGGCAGTCTAGTGAGTATCGAACACTTGGCTCATTGAATCTATGGGCAGAACATAATTGCGAAAAGCGCTTGTTGCATTGAATTTTCCGTTTCTTGGTTCTCATTCACTCTGTTGTATAGTGCTGACATGCGTACCAGTTCCGAGTAAGCCGGAAGTAAAGACGGGATGCATGTGGTCCTGCCTGAAGTTAGCTTCTTATATAGGGATTACTCTTTGAACAGTGTAAAGTGGCATTGCGGCAACGAAAGTAGTGTGTCATCGGCTAATACTCCCGATGAAGTTTTGCTAATCAGGAGATCGCCGCATTGAAGCAGTGGTTATGGAGCTCGGCTTCTGACCTAGAAGTCCTGGGTTTGATCCCGGCCGGGGTAATCACATGGTAGTGGACTTTCAGCTGTGCAATGTCAGCACACGGTAAAGAACACCAGATGGTCAAAACTTCCGGAGCCCTCCACTGAGGCGTCTTTCATAATAATCTCGTGAGTTTGGAACGTGAAACCCCAGATAATAATATGCTGCTCAGGAAAGCAGAGTAGACTAAAGGAAGAACGTGTTCAACGATTGTTGTTTCGCCTCACAAAATAGTCCTGAAATGTTACATGCCTCTCGATTGTATTATCGACGCGCTTCTTCTGCTTTCACTCAAGAATGGCAAGCATCTTATCAGCCCGAGACACTTTTTCTGTTTGTTTGATAGGTAAGTGGCGAGGGCTGAGAATTCAAGGAACGAAACGCAAGCCAGTAGCAAAGTAGCCGATGGACGGTATCTCTGTCGTTACTATGGCAACTACGTGCAGCCACACTTTGTCGCGTTTCCGCGTCTGCTTGCCCACCGTTTAGCCGTCTTTTCCGCGCACATAGGCCCGCGCCGCTGTCGCGACTGGCCTCCGCCAGTCAGCGAGGCAAAGGGGGAGGGTATTTGTACATAGATTATTTATGCTCGTGCGTTTATTTGTAAATGTGCGTGTCTACATATACAAAAACTTTGTAATTTTGAAAGGATATCAAACACCCCCTCCACCGTCTACGCCTATGTTGGCTATTGAGGAGTACATCACAGCAACGCGCCATCTCTGACGCCTCAAAGCGGCAAATCTACGTGTATGTACATCGTTACTGCCACCGTTTTCTAACAGTAGAAGTCGCCGTAGGTCGTTCGTTTTTGCCATTAATGTGCGTTCTGTCTTATGTTCTCATATGCAATTGCCTTTTTTGGTACTCTCGCTGAATACAGGAAAGGTGGAAGCGAAGTGAACCTGTTCGCCAAGGCAGCCGGTATTGCAGTTAACCTAAACACCTCCACTTCACACCCATTATTCTAAAGAATTGTGTTTCACTAGGCTGTACTTTGTAGAAATGCTGCTTTTATACCTGCAGGTAATCTTTTCACTTCCGTCATGGGCGTGGACACAGAAAAATAAAAGTATTAGTGTAAATTCCTCCAGAGTGATCGCAAGGGCGAGGATTTTTCGCCAACGCATCAGTGGCGCCCACTTTCTATCCCGCTTCTGCCGTGGTGTGATTGGATATGTTGACACTGTCGTGATATCATATCCAATCACACAACAAATAAGTGTGGCATAAACATTTATGAATTTAAAATGTGACTTTTTAACGGTGCGAATTGGGGCTGGAGTACCGAGGATAACAACAGCGTTCGTTCTCGATGTTTGCGATGTTAAAATCAGGGCTCTGTGCCTTCGGATAAATAAAAAAATTATTAAACTCACACCTGCAAAGTGTTTCACCATTCTATTTTATCCATCAACTCCCATTTTAACACAACAGCGTTAAACAGCTAGTTTTGCCGAAATTTCAGCATTGGTCTCGACTTCGCCCTCACTGGTTGTGAGCGAAAAATCATCATATACGTCACCGAAGTATCGATAACGATGCAAATAGAATAAATAACGAAAACTCTTGGATCAGAGTGGAGATCGAACCCGGGTCGTTTGGGTCCTAGCGGAAATTAATCACGTGTCGTTTCAGTGTCCAGCGGATGTTCTACCACACGGCCAAGCGTATGCTTGTAAATACATTGAAAATAGCTTCCCCTGCTTGGAAATGCATTGAAAGTGACACATGCTTTACAAACATACGCGTCCTGTGTACATGCTTCATAATGTAACATGAAATATTGCAGTAATAATGTGTGGTACAAGCGCCCATGAAAATCAGGCGTCGGAACATGTGATTATCACAATGACTTCTGGGATTAGAGCCGGTAACCCACTAAAATGTACACACGTTAGTGCACCTGTTTCCTTAAGGCTATGTAAAGGGCGCATAGCTGGTTCGAAAAGGTTTCATGCGTTAAGTGTTTGAAGTAGGCACTGTAGAATCAGAAGATGGCTATCGCGTTGAACTTCTAAAGACGAAGCTTTAGGATCTCTTATTTTTTTAGCGACCACTGTAATCTTGTTCCACTTTTATTAAATGAACATGATTCAAGCCGCCATTGACACGTCAGCCGCAAAAGCGTAGACAGATTTTTTTTTTTTTGCGGGGGGGGGGGGGGGGGTCACGGGCCTGGTGTGGTGTCGTGACATGGTATACGCCATCAGTCGACCCATGCGGCTAATATACACGTCACCTTAGTTTTGTTGTGATTCTACTAAATTTGGCTGATGGATCTCTTGGAATCTTTCAAATGAAGATTCCGGTGGCACGCACGATGCCAAGTACTGAATAACTCTAACAGTAATATAAAAAACAAAGAAATGGCAAGATGGAAGCTTGCGATGAGCAATCCGTAAACAGGGCTTGTGTCGAGTCTTGTCTTCCTCAAAGCTAGAACACAGCTGATTTTTTAGCGCTAGCATGTCTACGCTTCATACCCTCTGCTCAATACGTAAGTAACTATATGAAGATGATGCGAAAGATATTGCGTCGACAGACCCTATTATGAAAAAATACCCCCTCATCAAAATCAGCGAGTCACCGGAGGTTCGCGGATAACAGGCAGAGACAGTTTTTGCAACCATATGTGGCGAGGAGCTTCCTAGGCGTAGGACCCCCATGTTATACTAACAAGTGGTTTAGCATAGCAAAATATCACTTGGTGTACGTTGATAACACACCCCCTTCTTCAGAGGCCGGGAATCACCACTCGAAAGGAGTGCGCTTCCATCACTGACAGCAGCTTCGTAAAATATTCTTGCATTCTTTACAAGTATACATTTGCGTATATTACCATAGGGTTTAGGATTGTTACATGGCCAGAAGTCCTGCATTGAAGTATTTCAACTTAATTTCGATTGTGTGTGTGCGCACCTCCCTGACAGTTATATTATACTCCATGTGTTATGATGTTTTCGTCTTTACATACCACTGAATGCGATTTTGCCGCAATGTGGGAAAACTGAGAAAGCAGACACGAAATTTTCACACATTGGAGGATTAGTAATATATAAACTGCGATAAAGTAATAATAACCTCCGAAAAACACCATGCGGATTTTAAGAAATGAGCAACCTAAAAAACATATATTAGGAAAAGATGCACCCCGAACAGCGATATTTTAGTAGCCCTCAAAGAAGCTTTTGTCTTTCACGAAAAGCCGTTAGTCCATTTGGGGGTGCCTCAATTCCGGGTAGCTCGGAGTTGGAGCCGCTCTCATCCATTCAACCGTCACTCAGTTGTAATGTTTTTTTTCTTGGACAGACGTTGATTATCTCATTTGTTGAGCTCGTTCAAAAGACATAGTCGCTGTCCACTATTCTGTCGGCAATATCAAAAGATATGTGGAATGGATTCTTCGTTGTCACAGCAGTCACAGACTACGGCATCGGCCATTTCAATGCAGAAAGCGTAAGACAGCTGGCTATACTTTCCAGCATAGATATATGTATACGCGCTTTTCACCAAGAAAGAAAAGACGGAATGGAGCAAATTAAACATTCAAAGAAACTGTAGATAGAATGCTGCTATAGAAGCTAATAGCAGCACTATAGCAGTGCGCTCGCTGTCCGTCACACGGCTTTTTTTTTCAATTTCGCGGCTTTCTTCACAAGACGATAGTTATAGCGCGAGAACAGAACGACGACAAAAAGAGAAGAAGTCTCGCGCTATAACTATCGTGATGTCATACCAACTAGCCCAAACAGCCACACTTTCTTTACAACGTGGAAAAAATAACAGCGCGAGACGTATCGTACAGGAAACAATTCAGTCCGTGGTTTCTGAAAGTGCTCTACGTCTCAGTGTTCATATTTCGGATTTCCAACCGATAATTTAAAAATATTTAATTACCAATTATTATTAATTAGTATCGGGGTAAACAAAAATGACTTGAGTACCTACAGGCTAGTGCGAGTAGTACACGTTTGGTTCGATTCGCCACTGAAGTGTCTTTCATTTTCAAATTCTTGGCTCAAATTATGTGGGACACCCTGTATATACTACGTATATCGCCTCTTAACCTAGCAGACAAATATTAGTATGGGGTACACGGCGATAATGCACACGTGGGTGGCTAGATAGATAGATAGATAGATAGATAGATAGATAGATAGATAGATAGATAGATAGATAGATAGATAGATAGATAGATAGATAGATAGATAGATAGATAGATAGATAGATAGATAGATAGATAGATAGATAGACAGACGGACGGACGGACGGACGGACAGACAGACAGACAGACAGACAGACAGACAGACAGACAGACAGACAGACAGACAGACAGACAGACAGACAGATAGATAGATAGATAGATAGATAGATAGATAGATAGATAGATAGACAGACAGACAGACAGACAGACAGACAGACAGACAGACAGACAGACAGACAGACAGACAGATAGATAGATAGATAGATAGATAGATAGATAGATAGATAGATAGATAGATAGACAGATAGATACATAGATAGATAGATAGATAGATAGACAGACAGACAGACAGACAGACAGACAGACAGACAGACAGACAGATAGATAGATAGATAGATAGATAGATAGATAGATAGATAGATAGATAGATAGATAGATAGATAGATAGATAGATAGATAGATAGATAGATAGATAGATAGATAGATAGATACTTCGCAAAGAAGCGCTTCGCATTAAAAAGCAATGGCAAAATGTTTAATTTCAAATATAATATGTCTTGCATCTCTACCCTTGGTTCGTGTTCTTTACATCGGTGAATTGTAGGGACCTGAGAAGAGCATAACAAAATCATGAAAACGTAAAGGAAGTTTACACTACAATACGCGTACGAAAAAAACGAAGTAACTTTGTTCACCTAAATTTTACATTACAATATGCGTACGAAAAAAAGGAGCTTTGTTCACCTAACTTGATCAAGCACTGTTTTCCTTAGGATGTGTAAGAAAATAAAGTGAGAATCGCAATACAACTTAAGACCGTGATATGCGTTAACTATTTAAAAAATGCACTAAAAATAATGAAAATGAAAAAAAGAAGACTCCTCCAGATCACAGTGACAAATTGAAACTAAAACAGAAATTTGTTTGGTTTGTTTTAGTGGCGACATATTGTAGGATTCTGTAAAAATAATTCACGGCCTAGAAGAATGCTCTGACGCGCGGCATCGAACGTATGACGACGCGCTTATGTTGCGCCTCGCAACTATGCGATTAACGCACTCGGCCACATATGCCACTGAGCCGCTGGCGATAAGCAAGAGTTTATCAATATGCCACAAGCATTAGAAAGACTGCGTCGCAAAATCGTGTTAGGGAACAATGTTATGCCAATTGCGGCACGTTGAGAATGGCTTCAATCGAAAGCTGAGTATTAGGACTACACACGGTGCACTGACCACTAATAGAACCTGCCTAGTTTTACTACAGTGAACGTTTTTGCCTCGAAAAACAGGCCACTTTTTTTTGCCGTTTCCATAGACTCCCATTGTACGATGTTTACCTGCTCTGGGAACAAAATTGAAGCTTACCCCAACATGATTATTGCAGCCTGCTCGTTCATTTAGGTTCCTAGACGCGCTCTGTTGTCTGCGTTTTTCAGCATTCACCCTCTACAATTGAAACTCACTGATTCCATTGAAAACGCGCTAGCTTCAAGCCGAGACCGCTAGGGGCGCTGGCTGTTATGTGTCCAGAAAAGCTGGATATGTTGGCTGATTCGAACATGGCGCACGCAGTCGTAGCAGGCATCGCCGCGGGAGGCCACGACGTGTCCAGGTGTGTGTGCGCGCGATTACACTGAAAAAGCCAGGCATTCAAAGAAAAAAAAGCAAAAGTGTTCAAGGTCACCAAACGCGGGTGACGTATTTTCTTTGACCCTGCCGTGCCTCCCTGCTTAGCTTCCAGCGCTTTCGTTGGGACGAAAGAAGAGATAGAGCAACTGCAGCATGCGACACATTTTTGTAACTCCACTTGCACTGGACCAATTCTTCATTTTTGCGACGTTGAATTCGCAAGGCAGTAAACTCTTCCAGTGAATTCATTCCATGGTTACTTGAAGAAATAGTCGCTGCTTTGTCGCAAATGCGAAGCAATGAACGAGATAGCAACAAATTGAAAGGCCAAGCGCAGAATGGAAGGCAGATCCAAACGCCCCCCACGTTTCTCACGCACAAATGACGCACGAAACGTACTCACAGGTACGGATGCACGCGAATAAGCGTCTCATTTGTTACTTCGCTGTGTCTGAAAAGCGCACGCTTTTCGCAAACGGAGACTGCGATGATTGCAGTGACCTTTGTGCGCCCGGTAACTACAGCAGAATCGTTCCAGGTAAAGCCTGAGGTCAGCCAAGACGTACGATCCTCCCCTCCTCGCCAGCGCGAGAGGCTTCGCGAAGTGATCGGACGCGACGCTCATCGGCTCCGTCGATTTTCGGCTGGAACCGTGCTCTTTTCAATGTGGCTGCTCTAAAACTTGTGCGACTGTATCTGCCAAGTCAGCAAAATTCTGGAGACACCGATCTTACCCAGGTACGCCCAATTTTCGGCCACTTCGAGCAACTTTGCATCACAACGTAGCGAACGAGCTAAGCCTCACGGCTGCGGCTCCGCCGCTGCTGGATGCGGAGACGCCGCTCGGTCAACTCCTCAACATGGCGCTGCCTGAACAACGTGGCTACGACCCTACGACTCTGTCGTGGTCGTATATCCCGACAAATCCATCAGACGACGGCCCATCCACCATTTCGGCGGAGCAAGCTGACATTTTTCAACTCGTCGAGGGTCGGCGTCACCGCCGAAGAAACGCGGAAGGAGCGTCTGCACTGAAAACTCCTCTCAACAATTCAGCCACTGGAGACGCTCGCGCTCCATCTCCTCAAGCTCCACAAAAGACTTCACCAGTCTCCAAGTGGACGCCGAAACCAACGGTCAGGATGAATCCTGGCGACTACGTGATCGTGCTCAAGCCACGCATCACAGTAGCCCTCAAGGCAGCGTTTCAACAAGGTGAGCTCGGCGCTGCCATTTCCAAACTCATCGGAAGGCAGCACATGAATGACATCACCATTTCTCCCAATTGGGAGCAAAACATCATCATCTGTGGCACGCAGAATAACGAGGTGGTTCAGAAACTGCTGTCGGACTTTCAAATCAACGCCAGCAAAGGACCGCTGCCGCTTCGCGGTCCCCTCAAGCTCACCGGTGATGTGTGTCGCGGCGTGATTTCTGTGCACAACCTCGAAACCAGTGCGTCTCTGAAACATAGTGTGCAGTGGCGTGGCGGTGAACTAGTCTATGCGCGCAAGCTGGGGAACTCCAACGTAGCTGTGTTGACTTTCGCGGGAAGGAACGTTAGGCGTTTCGTCCACTATAACGCAGAACTGACTCCCGTCAGGGAGTACAAGAAGACAGTGCCAGCGTGCTACCGCTGTGGTGCACTGGGGCACCGGGCGGATATCTGTCCCAACCCGGTCACCGAAAGATGCAGCCTTTATGGCCAAAACGTGGGCGCTGGTCCTGAGGGGATGGCCCCCCACGAATGCGACCCAACGTCCATAGTTTGCGGGGGTCCGCACCTCACCAGCTCCCGCGAATGCACTGAAAAATTCATCAGGCTTCAGCAACCAGGGTCCAGGACATCGGGGACCCCAACAAAACCGAAGCGCCGGTCAACTGGCAAAGCGCCAATTCCTGGCAAAGCAGCAACGGCAACGCTACCACCTGGCGCGGCGGAATCTCCAGCTTTCGGCGCTCCATCTGGCAACGCTGCACGCAACCAACCCAAGGTAGGCAGTTGGGTGGAGGTCGCCTCCTCTCCCTCCTCTCTCCTCTCCACCTTCTTCTGCCACAACCACTACCGAAACACAAAAACTCAGGCATGAGCTCGCCCTTTTGCGATCTCAGAATGAAAAACTAGCCAGTGAACTTGACTCGCTCAAAAGCAATCTCACTACTAAGCCCTCGTTGAGCGACGAAGAGGAAAATATAACAGACAGGGAGATTCCTACTACTGTAGAGAGTCGCGTCGCGGCCCTGGAGACCCAGGTGAATGCATTAGAAACACAATTGGCCGACCTCCCCAAAATTATCCACGACACCATCGCGCGTCATATGGAGACTGTCATCGCACAGGTGACACAAACAGTAACTCACATTATCCAAAAGTGGATACAAGACAATCCACGCGTCCTCAAGCGCGTAGGGCCAATCAGGGACGTTAATCGCCCCTCAAAATCTAACAGAGTGACTCCAGATGAGTCGGACTTTTCTGAAGACTCCAGTACGTCAGCACAGGGTGCTAGTGAACTGAGTAATCTTAACAACACAACCCCACCCTCTATCTCCGAACATGGCCTCCAACCCTAGGTCGCGAGCCAGAGCAACTCAGCCGTTGTTACTAACACAGTGGAACTGCAGATGTCTCAAGAACCACAAGAAGCGGGCTCATTTCCGCCTCTATCTTGAGACCTTTGAGTTCCTCGTTGCCGTGGTTGCCCTTCAGGAACCCGGCACGGACGTCAAACTCACAAATTACACTACATTTCAACACAACCCGGAGACATGTATACTTGTTCACAAGCAATATACCGCCCAGGAAGTCACACTCCCCACAACACCGCCTTTCCCATACACGATGGTGTCGGTGCTGCCTATAAGGCGATCTGACCCACCTGTTCATATTTTAAACATTTACTGTCCCCCAAAGCTTAAGAACGTCACGTTCAGCGCAACTTTCACACAAGCTATGCAGGTGGCAGGAAGGGACCCCCTCCTGATCGTCGGCGACTTCAATGCCCCAAGCAGGTTATGGGGTTACCCACGAGAGGACACACGTAGAAGGAAGGTTGCGGAACTTCTTTCTACACTTGGACTCAGCCTCCACACTGATCCCGCCAGCCCAACACGTGTAGGCAACTCTGTTCAACGAGATACTTGCCCGGACCTCACAATTACACGCAACATACGCCATGCCGACTGGCTAAACACACAGGACACTCTCGGTAGTGATCATTGTGTAATTAACACAACCGTGTACATGCGTCCCTTAAAACGCCCACTTACACAAGCTCATATCCCAGACTGGACAACTTTCCGCACCACTCTACCTATTGTAGACCCTCTCCAGTCGGGATACGACACCTGGTCTAAATCACTGACGTCTACACTGAAACAACACGAACAGCTGATACAGCTCACGGAAACTCAAACGGACGTGGACAACCACCTCCTCCATCTTCGGCAGGCCCGCCGCAGCCTCACCAAGCGATGGAAAAAACAGAAACATAACAGACGCCTCAAGAAACGCATCCTAGAACTCCCGGAGCAAGCTGCGGAATATGCTACTCAGCTAGCCGACACTAACTGGGTGGACAGGTGCAACACGGCTGCACGCCAGATGTCTGGTCGCAACACGTGGCGCCTGTTTCGCGCTCTCATCGATCCAACACAAACACGCACGGAAACTCAACGTCACTTACATAAGGTCATGCACAACTTTACAGGAACGACAACACAGCTGGCAAACACGCTCAGGGACCGATACCTGTGCACCACCAAGGACCCCCGGACAGCCGCATACTCCTACGCAGGCAAAAGAACACGCAGTTGGACACCCCGTTCCAGCTCCACGACCTCCAGGCGGCCTTACGCAAGATGAAGCGTGGCACTGCACCAGGGCGTGACCAGGTTACGGTCAAACTGTTGGCCAATCTCCCCGACGCAGCCTACGCCACGCTCCTAAAATACATCAATAGCATTTGGGACGGAGAAACTCCTCTCCCTCTTGAATGGAAATCGGCTCTCGTGACCTTCATCCCGAAGGCAGGTAAACCTATTGACGTGGAGAACCTTCGCCCCATCTCCCTCACGTCTTGTGTCGGCAAGCTGATGGAAACGATGGTGCGCGACAGACTCTCCGAGTTTCTAGAAACACAGCACACTTTTGCGGACACCATGTTTGGATTCCGCCCTCAGAAGTCAGCCCAGGATATATTTCTACAGCTCCACCATGACATATTAGATCCTGTTGAATGCCCCCACAATGACAAGGTAGTCCTGGCCTTGGATCTTAAAGGGGCATTCGACAACGTGAAGCACGAGGTAATCCTTGACCACCTCAGTCAGACCAACTGTGGTTATAAAACATTCAATTATGTTAGACAGTTTCTTACAGACCGTCAAGCCTACATACGCATACAAGATGAGGAACATGGGCCTTACGTCATCGGCTCGAGGGGAACTCCTCAAGGCGCGGTCCTCTCTCCCCTCCTATTTAATATAGTCAATGCTTCATCTTCCCCCCAAATTGGCTTCTTTACCAGGGATACATCAAGCTCTTTACGCGGATGATATCACGATCTGGGCCACGCAAGGTAACCTGGGTCACATGGAGTCATGCCTGCAAGCAGCAGCGACTGTAGTCGACGGCTACGCAACCTACTGTGGACTCCAGTGCGCCCCGGCTAAGTCAGAATTTGTGCACGTACGTCCCTCCCCTCAGGACACAACTCAGCTCCATATCAGTCTTCCCTCGGGACCGATCCGTGAGGCCAAGGAGATCCGCGTCCTTGGCCTCTTCATACACCACCAACGCAAGGCCGACACCACAATAGCCAAACTTCGCACGGTGGGAGACCAGGCGGGCCGTATGGTCCGCCGGGTCTCCAACAAGCGGGGCGGATTACGAAGCAGGGATGCAATGCGGCTTGCCCATGCTTTCGTAACAAGTAGAATACTCTACTCGACTCCCTACTTGCACCTACGCAAACACGAGGATGATCAACTCGAGGTCATCCACCGTAAAGTTATCAAGCGGGCTCTCGACCTCCCTATCACCACGTCCAACCAGAGACTTCTGGTCCTAGGCGTGATGAATACCTACCGGGAACTTCGAGAAGCCCACCTCGTTAACCAATACACGCGCCTTGCACAGACCCATTCCGGTCACCGCCTCTTGGATCGAATACACATCAAACACGGTTACTATATTGAGGAAAGGGTGAGAGTGCCAGAACCTTGGAGACGCGCCCTCCAGGTCCGACCCCTTCCCCGCAACATGTCCAAATAAAACCAAAGTGGTCGCCGCCAGGCGCGCGCGGAAGCGTTGCAGCGACACTTTGGTCAAGAGGAACACGTGTGCTACGTGGACGTTGCCGTCCCGCACCATGGGGGTTAATATACTGCCGCAGTCATACACAACGCAAACACCGTAAACGGGCTCACTTTCAAAGCCTACAGCGCAACACACGCGGAGGAGATTGCCATCGCTCTGGCTCTCACCTATCCCTCTTCTAAACATATCATCACCGACTCACGAGGGGCCTGTCGGAACTATCAGCTAGGGTGGGCTTCACCGCTTGCTCGGCGCATACTGGAACCTAGCTGCCGATACGTTAATCCAACTCCGCGAAATCTGGTTTGGGCACCCGGTCACCAAGGACTCAGGGGTAACGAACAGGCCAATCAGGCCGCCCGCGCACTCTCTTCCCGGGCTATCTCCCTGTCTTTGGAAGCCTACTCGCAATCAGACAATTCGGCCCTCTCATTCAAAGATATTACCAATTACTACAAGGAGGAGCACCGGAGCTATACAGACCCTTGTAAGGAACTGCATCGCGCTGACGAGCGCCTCCTTTTAAAACTGTTTACCAATACTGCACTGTGCCCGGCGGTGCTAAAACATTTCAATTCATCCTTTGATGGCAAGTGCCAGTTCTGTGGTGAGGTGGCTGACACCTTTCACATCGTCTGGGCGTGCCAGTCTAATCCATCTATCCCCCCCAACCCCAATCCCACGAGAGAGGACTGGGAGGCGGCCCTGCTCGGCTGTCAAGACCTGAAGGCCCAAGAGGCTCTGGTTCAACGGGCGCGGGCGGCGTTGCTTGCCAATGGAGCCCCGGAATGGGGGTTCCACCTAGTGCTGTGAGGGTAGGAGGCCAATAAGGCCCCAACCCAATCACCTCTCTGTAACCATTTAATGGTTATTAAATGTTTTCACCACCACCCCACCAGCGCGAGATAAGGGCTTGCGAGAGAGCGTCGCTCCCTATCTCTAAGCCGGGCAAAGTACGCTTAGGAGATTAGAGTGGGCGCCACTACGCGATGTGGCGACGCGCGCTCATTACGCCATCTTGCTAGTAGTACTGAAAACACAATTCTCCCCGAGATGCTCGTGAGCAGCGGTAAATGGTAGATATAAATAGCTTGGCGTTTTAACGGCGAAGGACGCGCTCCAGGATGGCTTGGTTAACGCCTCGCCTTCACGGCACATAGGTCCCACGTTCGACTTCACCCGCCGGAGTGTGTTTTTTGTTTTGCATTTTCATATATGTAGGTACATATACATATACGGTGAGTGATGGCGACATCGACACCGGTGGCAAAATCCAGCCGAGAGTGTCCATGTAATTGTTATTGCAATAACATTCGCAGCTTTGCCCCAAAGGCGAAGCAATGAATGCGATAGCAACGAATTGGAAGGTCAAGTACAGGATGACAAGCAGATTGAAACATGCCCCGCGTTTCCCATGCACATATGACGTACGAAACGTATGAACGCAAATAAGCGTCTCAGATTTAACTTCGCTGTGTCTGAGAAGCACCGTCTTTTCGCAAACAGAAACTGTGCAACAATTGCAGTGATCTTTGTGCACCCGGTAACTACAACAGAATTGTTCCGGCGAAACGCAAAGGCGAGCCAAAACGTGCGATGATCCCCACTGCAACATAAGGGTGCGCGATCAAGCGTCCACCCCCTTATTTTCTATGCGGAGCAAAGTACACATGGGAGATGAGAGGACACCGCCACGACGTGATATGTGACGACGCGCGATCGTTGCGCCATCTTGCTGGTAATGCTGAAAACACGATATCCCCCCCCAGATGCCCGGCACCAGTGGTAAGTGGTAGATACAAATAGCTTGCCATTCGAACGTTTAACTCTTTCGTTACCACGCGAAAATGGTTCTAATGTTTTTGCCAGTTCAAAAAGTACTGCAGCACGCATTGGAGAATACCAAATTTTGTGCAACAAAATTCTCTTGCCATAAAATACATGTTTTAAAGCAACTAAGATATTTTGAAATGTATGAAAGTTTAAAAAGCGTGTAATTTTCGGTTGCCAGCTAGTAAACAGTACAAGAAAAGAACACTATATGTGCAAAAATATCCGGAACGAAGAATGTTCTGAATATACATTTAAGAAAAATGACCCAGGAATAGTATAAAAAATATTAAATGTTGTAGAAAACATTTCTATTCATATGGACGAAGAAAATCAGAACCAAGATGCTGCTTTGTTGCTCGAGTCATGCGGCGAAGCATTGCCTAATTTTTTTGTGAGACACAAGTGAACTGGTACAGATTTCTCAGTAAATTTTTGTTTTCTTAGGATAAGAGCTTCGAGTTGTTTCAGCATAGATAGATGCCGTGATGTGAATAATTCCTCTACAAATCAGATGTATAATGAACTTCGCTTTTTCGTCTAGCATCACCTCTTTCCATAAGCCACCTCGCTCCGCTGAGGTTGGCATTCCTATATATGCATCCAAACATTTTTAGCAATTTGCCCATCATGTTACAAACAGAACAATATCGCGCGCAATTCTGAAATGATTCACGCTGCTTTGTAGTCAGGGCCAAAATGTGCTTTGAGAACATTCTTGTCGTTAGAAGCTCTGCAGCCGGGCACCAAAACAACGCGCCCCTGCGAAATGCGGACATCACACGTAACCAGAGTAGCTATAAGATTGTGCACAAAGGCTGCTACACATTTGCGGCGAAAGAGACAACTTGAGCCCGTAAGCAAAACAAACCCATGAATGTCTGCGGATGTCTAAGGCTGACGCAAAACATCGTCTCCATAAGATTTGTAAACTGAGGTGCTCTCATCGTCGAACTCTAAGCTCCTCTTCACTCAGTTTAGGTGGGGTTGCTAGACAGTTTCGAGTGGTACATGTGTTTCGCAGCACTCCTATGCACGCGTGACGACTACGTTATTTAGAGAAGTTGTCCACGTAGTGCTACTTGTGTGCTTATGCTTTCGGTCTCTGCGGTGGAATTTAGCAGGCTTCAATTTCTCCAGACCCAGAGTTGAAACGCTGGTCGGTTTGTGTGTTTTTTTTTCGCAGCTGAGCCAAAGCAAAGTAGTCGCCATGGACCTGATAACCTGCTAAACCTGTGTTGGGATCTCGACCTAGAATTCGAGGATGACATGCCTGCATCTAAACTCAGTGAAGTAATTCTCGAAAGCAAAAGTAGCAATGCCGATATTGAGTACATCGGGAATACTTATTTATTGGAATAGAAATACATAGAGAAACAGAGAATGAATACAGGAAGGCGATGCAAGAAATTCCCGAGGCAGAAAGGTTGAAACGCGAGTGTGAAAGACTTGAACGCACGTTAGATGCGAAGCAGAGGACTGGTCAATCGGTACAGGTACTAAAGCACGCGAGAAGTGCGAGGAACAGTTGAGTGCGGTGCAAATCGGAGCCGCAGGAAAAGCTAGCAACTACGAGGGTAGCAGTAGGTTCTCGAATGAATAAAGGTGGACAGCTGCGAAAGAAGCTGCGATAAAAGGAGAGGCCGATAAATGCCAGAATAAATGTGGTGAAGTGCTGTGCCAGGAGAATTGTAGTGAAACAGCTAAGATAGTTGTAGACGACCTGGCACATACACAAAGTGAGAGTGTGTCAATGTTGGATTTTGCCGGTGGAGTCCAAGGAGATTTCGACCCGCTAGGCAATAACACCAACTTTGGGCCAGAAGAGTGTGAGGAAGTCACGCAGGATAGAGTAGTTGTGGACAACTCCTAGGTAGTTGAGCTTAGTTCACGTGAGTGTGATGCTGCATGCGGTGTCCAACAGAATTAAGACCCGCTAACCAGGAACACCGGGGTGAATTCAGGAGAGGGAGCGAAGGATGATATTAGGGAGTGCAATGCAGTTGTGGGCAGCTCCCTGGAGTGCGAGCTATAGCTTCTTCGGAAGAAAACAGCTGCAATGTTACGAGACGCGTTAAGTTGCCCGGAAGTTTGGAGTAAGAGGAAGAAGATGATTTGTACGGGAATCATTTAGACTGCGCGGGCAAGACAGCTAACGAAAACAGTCAGAGTGCTGGCGAGCAGGAGGGATGAGTGGAAGGGTCAGAAATGGACCCCAAGAAGAAGCATAGGCGGAAGCAGCGTCGTAAAGGCAGGAAAGTGACAAAGAGCACGCGCTTGAAGAAATGCAGTAGACGTTCAACGGTAGTAATGCGAATGAGGCGTTTGTCGTTGGCGCCGGAGTTGCTTTGCATGTGTCCGAGCCGCCGGACGAAAAGGAAAAGAAAAGTGCGCTGGGCGATCATGCAAACAGAAGAAAGCGGCATAGTAAGCAGAATGAGGTCTGTCATCCGCGACCAAGTTGATTTGCATGCGTCCGAGCTGCCGGATGAAGAGAAAAAGTAGGGCGCGTCGGGCCAAAATGCAGACAGTAGGAAGCGGGTGGTCAACATTCCGTAGTTTATCAACAGCACGTTTGATGGGAAACGGGAGTGCAAGGTTGCTGGCTCGCAAGTAGCCAAGCGAGGGGAACAATGCACGTCGCCAGCGAGGAGCTTAGCGGGGCTCGGAGGTGAAGTAAAAGGGTTTTGCGATTGTTCTCTCTCCCGTTCGCTAAGAAAGGCCCACGGGGCTCGACCGCCAAGCGTTCGTCTCAAAATTGAGTGACAGTGGTAAGCGTCTAGAAAGGCTCCTTGGCGAATTTGTTTGCGTTTTCCTTTTGAAGTTTACTGTTTAGGTTGGTTTTGCTTTTGGAGAGTGTTTCTTTTTAAGTATTTCGGCTATGAGCTAGCGTTTAGGTAACAATTGTTAGATTGCTTATTTCTTAAGTTTTGTATGCTTTGTTTTAAAGGTAAGCGCTGTACAGTTGCATAACGACACGCCTAAGAGCGTTTATCGAGTTGATGGCTTTGGAGTGAGCGCTGAGACGCAAGGATATTCCTTGCGAGTTTTGGCAGGGTCCATGCGAAAGTTTTGTTTGTTATTTTTTGTTTTGTTCGCATGTGTCCGGTATGGACGTAAATAAAGGTAGTTAGCTGGTTCGGAAGTTATTGTGTAGCTTTTATGAAGACGGTAACCGCCAGTTAGAATTAGTAGTTAATCGACGCAGGAGCACTATAACGTGCGTTTGCGGAAGTGTAATGTGGGTGTTCCTGATGCAGGTACAGCGCGACAGTTAATTTTTCGTCTGCTCAAAGGAAATAGACGACTAGCTTTGGCGGCACAAAATTTTGGGGTATGGAAGACAGCGTGAAGCAAAAGGATTTATTTTAGAATTAGGCCTGGTAGGTTACAGAGGATTACTAACGCTGGCACACAAGTATGTCACGGGGAGCGCATCAATTGGGAGTTCGTTTTATTAAAAGCAGTTTAGGGGAAGATTATTCTCGTGTAGGAATTGGGAGCTTGAGGAGAAGTTCAGAGAAACGCTTCGATTGCTGATTTGTGTTTGATTATAATACTTAAGGAAGGTTGGTTTTAGAATATTTTCGGACTCGATGTGTCTGAAGTGCGGGCAGGGTGCTCTCCCGCGTCTGTGGTTGTGTGTATTTCAGAGTAATCCCAGGGAAAAAAAGGCCCATGAATGATTGAAGATTGCCGTATTGCGTCATCGGCAGTGACCTGGATGACGCCACCAAAAAACGACGCTTCGAAGTGACTTTGAATAGAGGAAAAATGAAGCAATAAGCGCGGTTCCGTTACTGCCTCTCTCCATGGAGGGCACCTCCACAGATCAGCGCAGGGAATGGGGGAATGGGAATTAGACAGAAGAAAGGAGGTAAGAGAAGGGTAGTGAAAGGCATTCGATCGCTCGCATCGCGCACGCGCGTAAGAAACCAAACGCAGCACGCACAATCGACCGAAAGACCGCCGAGAAGCCGGAGGTGAAGCGATGCTACAGTGTCTAGAAATATACTGCCACTATATTTCTAGACACTGTAGCGATGCGCCCGCAAAAGGAAAAAAAAAAAAAAGAAGAAAACACTGGACGAATGAAAAGAAGTTAGGGTGCTCCCCGTCTAAGAGTGAGGGGGAAAGAGTGTCTGCTCCGTCGGCGCAACGCGCCTGCGGGGAGAGAGAGAGAAAAAAGGGGGGTGGGCGTCAGGCACCTTGTAGTGGCGAACGTAAACAAAGTCACGTGGGACTCCGAGGAGGAATGCGGCGCGGTGCGATGTCAACAAACTCCGACACGTGTGTAACGGAGGCGCGTGAAAAGGTCGGCACCCTACCGACGCTTCGGGCAACCTGTACGGCTGGTCACCCTCAGGTCGCTAAATTCCCGCCGGTGAACGAGCTGTTGCGTTTGGCGGGCCGCCCTTTTACCACGGCAGCCAGAACGGTAGAAAGGCAGCCGCCTCATTTTGTGGAGATAAGGAGCAGCGCCAAGACGCCCTGCTGTTTCCATGTGCTGGGTGCTGTGTGGCTGAAATTACTCTACGGAGCACCACTGTCTTTCGGGTCCGCGCAAAGGTGCGACACGTGGCGTCCTCGTGCCCCGGTAAAAGCCACAATGCCGAGCTTCCGCCGACTGCGGACGCCAGACCATCACGCTGTGCATCTCTGACTGATGAGCCGCCGACGCTCAAATCAGCACCAGATGTCCAGGCATGGCCCCTCGGAGGCGCCTAGACCGCGACTGCCGTCGGCCCGAGCGGCAAGATGACAGACTCGTTTCACCCCACTCAAGCAAAATTCGCCGGAGGAGGCAGCATCGCCGGGACCATACACGTGTTCGGTTTGTGTATTTGTGTATGTGTATGTTGGGGGCGGAGCCGGCATAATGACACTGGTGTGTGCTGCGGGACATGTTATTGGACAGTGTCGTATGGACCTATTCCCCAATCTAGGGATCTCCTTGCGGATGAGGGTTTTGTTTATTAAATGTTTATGTACTGTAACACTGCTGTTGAAGTGCTCTTTAAGGTGTCTTATGAAGTGTCCTGCAGTGGACGTAGTCAGGCTGATGATGATGATGGTGAATTAAAGTGGGGTGAATGTTTTTTTGGGGGAAAGATAGTATAATTACTTTTAGAGCTGTTGGCAAGGAGTTTGTTTGCATGAAGCCGAGACACTAATTTTGTCATGCCTGTTGCTGCTTGGTTGCATAGTATATCTTTGTTTTTGTCTATTGTAAATGTAATAATATCGTCTGCTTAATGGATGCAATCTTCTTATGTGATGAATGGTAGACATTGATATGAAATGAAAAAACAAAAATGGCATCAAAATTGATCCTTGCAAAAACATTCTGTTCGTTATACATCGACATGACGACACACCTTTTACATATATATGTATATTACGCTTTATTATTTATATATTTAGACAGAAGTGTTCATGTGATCCCACATACATATTCTATAGTGTCCTAAATTGGTTATAATGTGTCATTGTCAAGCATATCAAACGCTTTCATGAGGTCAATGATGCCTATTGTAAATCATCTATTTCTGGATTTTCTTTTCTGTTTCAGCAATATTAAGTAGAGGATGTTCTGTTGGTTTTCCGTTCCTCTCAGATGCATACAAAATATGTTTCTCAAAAAAATTATTGAGTATTCAGTACATTGCCCTTTCAACAACTTTGGTCAATGCTCGCAATATAGTGGTTGGACGATGGTTTGCAACTTTCATCTCGTAACGTTTCATAAACATGGGCATTATTTTGGTGACTTTTAATTTTGAGGAAAACCAACCAGTTTAAAAATTATCATTGATGACGTATAGGTAATGGCTCAGCTAGTAGTGTAGATAAGAGTTTTGTGATTTCAACCTATATGCCATCGTCTTTAACCAGTTTGGTGGTTTTAGTGCAAGAATTGCTTTTTATATTTTGTTCCTCGTTGCTGGGTAACAAAACTTCATATCAAGCTTTTTGTGCCTGCCATGAAGGCACTATGTTGTGGCATAGTATTGTGTTGCTTGCAGTGCCTACATTTCCAAAGTTATTATTAAAAACATTGCTCATAAGGGTAGTTTTAACCAAATTGTTATCACCATTAATAATCCCTGGAACATATTCACCGTTCCTTTATTGGGGGCTTAATCAATAACTTTCCACATCACCTTACTGTCCTTATTAGCTTGAGCTATTTCCTAACTGAAATAGCCCCGCTTAGAAATTTCCAAAACTCTGATAAGCTGGTCATTGTGTTGCTTGTATCTTGCTTCGAGACTGGTGTTATGCTGGTGATGCTTTAACATTTTATACATATTGTTCTTGTGATTCATGCAGTGCAAAAGACCAGCAGTTATCCACGGTGTGCATTTGAAATTATGTCTAGTAACAGTGATCAGTAACTCTCGAGCCGTCACGTGTGTTTGTGAAATGTTAATGAATGCGTTGCATTTTTTCTCTGTTGATCCGTCAGAATGCATTTCTTGCCTGTTTCTTTCTGGCCAAAGAGTGGAAAATCTGTTTTTATTTTTTATAAATTATGTAGGTATGGGCAAATATTTGATTGCTTCATATATTTGAACTAATATTAGACATTCGAAGTCTCTTCGATTCAAGTTTATAATATTGAAAATTTCAAAGTATCCAAAATAAAGAATAGGTGTATGTTAATCCACATGTATATTTTTGTAAAGGTGATTTCAACATCTTAAATAAGTGCTAAGCTGTGAAAGCATTTGTCCATTATATATTAGTTAGCATACGTAACCTTCTATAAAAATAATTTACTACAGTAAAGAAATGTTAGGCAGTGAAAATACTTATTCAGAAGAAATTTGTGGTGCCACAAAGCTCCACTTCAAGCTAAATGAACATATTACTTCCTTGTCTATTCATTTCTTTAATGTGAAAAGCTTGTTATACCGTCTTACTTGCACCAAGCGTAAGAATTTATAAACATTTCATAGTTTACAGGTTATTATTAGCATTCTACCAAATCTCAAACCTTGCTGTCATTGAAAGTTGTTCAAAAAATATTGGCAAGTTAATTATGTTATGACTGATATGCCCAATATTTTTTTTAATAATATGTGTTATATACTATTCGAATTTGATTCGAAATTATTCAGCCAAAATTATTATTCACTTCGAACCTAAAATTCACTATTCACACAAGCCAAAAATTATACATGTGACTTTAACTTCCGTTGTTTTGGTTAGTTGAATTTGATATTGCAAACACTGGCAGATGATCAGTAATGTCACATAAAATGGTGCCTGTTACAATTAGAGATCAGTGATGAATGGTTCGTTATAATGTGGTCAAGTACACTTTGTCAGAGCTTGTTATAAGAGAAGCAGATTTTCATCTTAATTTTAGCAGCACACTGGGGGATGAGGATTAAGAAGAAAGAATGTGCACGTTGTCCACATTTTTTCTTCATATTCCTCGTCCCCCAGTGCACTGCTAAAATTAAGGTGAATACATACCAGCTTGCTCAAGTTTCAATTCTTATGTAGCCGATGATTTATTGATTGCACCAGACCTTCACCAGTGAGTAAGCCAGCATAAGAATACTTAGTGAAGTCCTTCTGAGTGACAATAATATTGATATCACCCAGTAAAATGATGCAAATGTTATATTCAGTGTAAGTATAGTAGTTTTCCAAGTTGCGTTTAGTGCTAGTGACTGAACACTTTTTTCAAAAACTTAGAAAACTGCTCAATATATTGAGTAGTTTTCCACGTTTTTGAAAAAAAGTGTTCAGTTTTATTATTTTGTGACCTGTGTATGACACTTATCAGCATTTTTTTTAGTCTTCTGTGGCAGTAAGCTTTTTATATAATTCTGTAATACCCATAGTTATCCATGTAACTAATAAAAAAATGCCCCGTACCTCTTAATATGACACATGGTTACAAATTTTCTGTCTTCTGCAATGATTGCCGATGTCCTACTTGCTAGAATGATTGTGCAGTCACTACACTGCAGTGTTTGTTCACGTGGCTGGTGTTGCAAAACTAATTTATTTGCTGAGACACAACATTCATAACCTGGTTCTCAAAATTGCGAAGAACAGTGATGTTTTAATATTCTAACAAAGCTTTCAAGCAGTAAATGAATACATCTTCATTGGCATACACTACAAGCTACACTCCACAGTATGAATTTAAAAATACACTCCAAATGTAACTCAGATTAATTTTTAAAATCTTGATTACTCTGTAATTACATCACACTCTTAGTGCAATAATCTTTCATAGCCTGGATTGTTCTAAAATTGGGAAACAGTTTTGATAAGGTTTGTCATGAACATTTACATAAAAAGTCATCTGGTTTTGGCATTAGCATCTTATAGTGCATTAGGTGGTTCCTATAAAACTGCACTCACTTGGTAACCCTCGATCAATGGCTATTACTCCCCACTTTGAAGCATAACTTCTGTAGTGCACTAGTTCAGTACCCAGGTAAGTCCAGTTTGTTCTCTGTTTACACCAACAACTTGTTTTCTTATGTCACCTAGCAATTACTCATAATTTGCTGGTAATGGTGTTATCACTTGTGGGTCCTGCTGGAACGTGGAATAATTTAGAAGGCTAGCCCTGCTCCCTGGCTCCTGGAGGGCAACCACTGTGGGAAGTGAAGAGAGATTCGATAAGAAAAACCGGACGTGATGCCGCTTGGTGCGGAAACAGAATCACTGGTGTGAAATAATTAACGCAGACTATTTCAACTACCTGCCATAATTACTGTGTATAGCTATCTGGCATGAAAGTAGGCGTTAGTGTATGTAAATATATGGGTGTGTCCTAAATAATAAACATAATGCATATATTGCTCAATTATTGTCACTTGAAGCTTTTTGGGCATTTTGGGTGAGCAGCTGTCTGTTCAGTTATTTTAAAACACCCCTACTTAATATAAATTTAGCAATGCTAACCATGTGGCTGACTTTCATTTTAAATTTTTTTACCATTCCATCTTTAAAATACCTCTTTATGCTATTCTTATACAACCAAACAAAAATATGCCCATGCATGTACCCTTAATTAACATGTTTTCTAGGCTTTGCGAATATTTGAATGCTTCAAATGCTCAAACGAATAGTAGGGGATTTGAATTCACTTCGATTCGAATTTAAATTATTAAAAAGCTCGAAGTATTTGCAAGAAGCGAATTGGTCCATGCATATTAATCCGAATGTACCATTTGTAAAGGCTGTTTCACTGCAGTGTAGAAATATTAAACCGTGAAAACACATTTTTCAGAAGAAATCCATTCTGCTGCAAAGCCATTCTTCAAATTAAAAGGGGCCCTGCAACACTTTTTCAGCATTGCCAGGAAATGCTGCCAATTGGTAGTCGAGGCTATCGAGGACACGCAAACCAAATACTATAGTGCAGCACATGGCGTGTGATTCACAATAAATTCTCAAAGTCAGCTAAAGATTGCTCTGCTATCTCGGCAAATGATTCCGCAATCTCGGAAAGCATGCGTGACATATTTTCTTTCCCCGTGCCATCCCTCCCTGCTTAGCTTCCAGCACTTTCTTTGGGATGAGAAGAGAGAATGCTTTTGCAGCATGTGACAAATACTTGCAAATCCGTGCGTACTGAACGGATTCTAAAAATTTACACGGCGGTGAATTCACGAGTCAATAAGCTGAATTCATTCCATGGTTACTTGAAAAAATATCGCACAGTCTCTTTAAATGAAAATATTACCCTAGATCAATTAATTTTATTAGGCTTAAAAGCTTGTTATGACAGCTTATATGCTGTAAGTATAATGAACTTATAAATGTTACATATTTTAAGGGTTAATTTATGACTTGCTTCTTGCTGAAAGTCAAATCCTGCTATCAAAGTTCTTTCAAGTTCCTTTGACCGACAAAAAAAAGGCATCTGCATAGAGGCCCTATTTCAGTTTTTAAAAATTTTATTATTATGCATTAGTTAGGTCATGATAAATATACCCATTTTTCCTTATTTGTCATATAGTATTCAAACTTGATTTGAAATTATTCGACCAAAATTACTATTCACTTCGAATTCATTTTGCACCTAAAATTCACTATTCACACAAGCCTATTGTTTTCTACACAAATTTGTCCACAGCCTACAAACAAGCCTTAGAAATATGCGTTTGCCCTTCTCGACACTTTAGTGGTCTCACTCAAAGCACCATAAGGGCCCAGTGGAGCACTATTTTGGGCTAGTTGGTACAAGCTTCACATATGTTGTGGACATTTGTGCTGCCTAGCTATAACAAGGGGGACACTCATGAAGGCACAGAATTAGCGCCTACCCATTTTAGAAGTTATTTTTTCTGTGACTTAGTAAGTGTCCCTTTTGAGCTGTGCACCGCAACGTTTCACGACATAAATCAAGCGCGAAAAGGCACAGGGACCTCTGGAAAAACATTATAGGTCTTACAACTTGTGACTTGGTTCAAGACCAACCGTACAATGACAGTTGATTCAAGGTGATTTTATACCATGGTAGATGAATAAGTTAGTTGGAAAGTGCCGGATAATAGTATACATAACTTGTCAAAAAGAACCAAACATGCATCCTTATAATGAGAAAATATTGACGTCAGTGCGACATTTGTTTATGTATCAGACTCACTTGTGGCTCAATTGTAATTACAAAAGATGCAGATTTAATTGTTTTGCATCCTAAAATGTGTCATAAGAAGATGTGCAGTGCATTCTTCATTAGTTACATGGATACCTATTGGCTTTCCAGAATTGTATGTTTGTCCCTCAGAAGTTGATTATAGTCCAAAATTTTTTAACAGGAAATGTGAAAGAAATTTGCTTAATGATTTTAAGCTCTTCAGCAACATTACGTCAAAATGCATACTTATAAGCATTCGACAAGTGTTTTGTGGAGTGATATAGGAATTTTTTACATTTAGATAGCCATTTCAGATGGGCGCTGTACTCGGGAGCATCAAAATTTGAGATAGAAAAGCAATATAGACAACAACTTTTTATTACTTCTGGAGCTTTGGTGGAGAACGGTCTATATACTTCTGAAGCAAACAATTATGAATATTCAGTGTAAAAACATTCAGTTAGTTTGCTATATATGCAAGTAAAGTTTATTTTTATTTTTTTATAAACCTGTGAAATTTCTTTGCGTGTCTGCTCTTGACGTTGAAATAATCGAGGAGCAGCCCAAGGGTCTGTCCTCGGGCTGCTCTTTGACATATATAATAAAGACTTTACACTTAATGTGTTGTCCAGTACAATATTTTCGCACCAACAACATTCATACGACAGCTTTACTCTCTAGCAGGACCTTCTCCTAATTCAGGAATGGTGCTGCAAATTGTGCATGTCCTCTAATGTAAATAAGATGCTCCCCTGTGTCTTTTCATCAATGTTGTAATAATGTAGTGCGTTCCTACTCCTAACTAAAAGTCACATTTTAGCTCAGTACAAGGCATCTGAATATCTAGGAGGGCGTGCATCTAGTGACATGACTTGGACCCATAATAATAATGAGTCAAGAAATTCCTGCAATCGGCTACTTGGTAATTATATCTGTGCCAAAACTTGTCTTAAGCATCATCTCTAGCCACACTAGCTGCATATTAAACCTCAATTCAATTCATGTAGAAAATGCCTGTACATTCGATTACAACCATCAAAGTTATGTAATTATTTCTCCGTAATATAGGTCCAGAAAAAATGTGTCAAATTCATTCTTGTGGACAATGTATGAAGTTTTTCAGCTCTAATGCCTAGATTGTCTCTTCTCTCACACATCTCTCACTGGATATGTACTCGATAACTATTTTACTGCAGATTTTTAAATTCGTTACCCCCAAAAAAATCAGTATTTCAGCAAATATGTTTTTCACCCCATGCATTCATAAAAATGCTGTGAATCTACCATGTGCGCACCAGTGTTCATTTTTTTTTTTCTGCATAGCTCCCAACAATGTCATCCCTTCCATTTGATAATGCCCTATTCACCAACATATTTCTCATTTTCAAATGACATTTGAAGACCATCTGTAAATTTGCATAATCTAGCCCAACCAGCCATTTTCTCAGTGTGCCCACCCCTCATGTAATGTCCCACATCTAAACCTTTGAGGTATCATTAACAAATACGTGAATAAATAGACTGAAATGGAGGTAGGTACATAATATCCAACCTTGTGGCAGGGTAGGATGTCAACGCAAGGGCAAGGATGGGTGTATGCATCAAACATTGATACAGTGTCGGATGTATTACTAGCTTTGATAATGAAGAAAGCCTTAGTTCTTAGCTTATGACTAAAGAGAAAGATAGTGAAGTAGGATAATCATCCTCGGTTAAGTTTGGAAGATTTAAATGACCCAGGAAATGAATGGGTTACAAAGAAATCTCATGTGAGCATTGTTCAATACTATTTTGTAACTCATTGGAAAATGTGGGTGTTGTGAAAAGGTTAGCAATAACAGAGCATATATCATGAAATTTTTATGACTAGGACATACATATGCCCAGACAGTCTCCAGATCCTTCTTTGAATAGATAATAAAATACGTAGCGTCATGTGAAATTGCCTATAGGCTGCCACTTGCTCTAAATGCAGTACAGTTGTAGCAAGAAACGAAAAATTATGCAGCATCATTGCACATTTTTGTTGTATGTGCATTTAAAGACATCAGAGAAAGCACAGCTGTTTTCACAAGACATGCTTCAATTACAGACAATAAAAAACTGTTACAGAGACATTCAAGTCTCCCATTGGAGTCTGTAAAAGTGAAACTTGAGAAAATGAGCCAATGCTCCTCTCGCTTTGTGTGCCAAATAATGTGGTAGAATGGAGCATGCATGCTGAACATGTTGCACTTCATTTCATTAATTTCACTAGAAGCAGTGGGACACAAGTTGAAGAAATAGCACTTGACAACAGGATGAGTTCGGCTTGAATCAGAGTTACTCTGCCAGCCAAGCATGAAAGCAGACAAAAGGGTGATCAAGCAATCTTTCTGAAATGGTGTCATTAATCATTTCAGCATCAGTTCAATAAAGGATTACACTTTTCATGTTCCACTAACAAATGAAACACATGTGAATTTATGCACTTCAATATTGTTCTTGCAGTTATCATATCATTGTACAGATGTGAAAATTTTGTTGTGTGAATTATTTGCAACCATGCGCAGATTGATTGATTTGTGGGGTTTAACGTCCCAAAACCACCATTTGATTATGAGAGACGCCGTAGTGGAGGGCTCCGGAAATTTTGACCACCTGGGGTTCTTTAACGTGCACCCAAATCTGAGTACACGGGCCTACAACATTTCCGCCTCCATCGGAAATGCAGCCGCCGCAGCCGGGAATCGAACCCGCGACCTGCGGGGCAACCATGCGCAGAAATAGTGGCCGACTTTTATGAGGGCACGGGAGGGGTTTCAATGCACAGCCGGTTGTACACTTTCCTATTCAGCACTGACATATCATAGCACATTGTAAGAAGAGATTAGGAGAGACTTGGAGTCTCTTACTGAATGCTACCGATTTGCCGCGTTAACGCGAAATTTTTCTGTTGATTTGAGACTGCTCACAGATGACTTTCTGCTATTCACTTGAGTAAAACTTGTTGCTGACCAGGTCTTGCTTAATGATGGTTTGTGTGCAATTGAAAAATAGTGTGAAATTGGGGCATGAAAATCAATTTCGACAAAACTACCAGTTAGTACATGAATATCAAATAAGAAAGTCACTGAAGCGTATATATTAAATGTAAAGAAGTGAAGCAATCAATTCAGATAAAATATGCGGTGTTACATTGCTTCAAATCTATTCTAGCTGGAACAAGCATATTGAAAATATCTGTGGTTTGGCTAAATGTAAGTGGGTGTTCTAAGGCCAAAGTTACGAGATGTCATGCCTAAAACAAAGCCGATGGCCTATAAAACAGCAGTGTGCCCAACCATAGATGGTGGTAATCCACACAGCCAGAAGCTAGTATATATGAACTTGAACGAATCCAACAAATCAACAACTAGGTTTACTTATTTTTAATACCAGAAAACGCAGTCAATGACCGTGTTACTTCAAAGAGCTAGCCTTAAGAAGTCTATAAAAAGAGAAATTACATGCTTGTCATCCTTGTACAAACTGTATAATAAAACACTCAACATAAATCCTACCTTGTGCTCCTTGCACCCTCCAGCCAGAGTGTTACTCTGATCAGCAGCAGGAGCACAATCAACAACAGCTGCGCAGGTTCGCGTGTTTCTACATAGACGCGCAGTGGGCCGTAGCTTCGCAGATTTTCAAAGGAAATAATTATGGCGTAGTGGGCAATTAACTGGCTTAACACCGATTGCAATAAACATTAAATCGTACTTTGAAACGGCCAATGTAACACGCACGATCGTGTCTTTAAGACACAATTAAGGCATGCACCATGGAGTTGATGGAGCAATGCACAAGAATGGCCATAAAAAGTGAACTTTATTCAAGTGAACTCTGACATGACGAAAGTTTTGTTCCGTGGTTAATGCTATACTGGCCTTCGAGACTAGGCCGCCAGGGGCCCTTCGCTTGAGTAGCATCTTTTGAGGTTCCCTGCGATCGGCATGAAACTGACTTTGTCCCCTATATAAATCATCTATATGCTGTTTCACTTTGTACTACAGGCATTGATGTACTCGAGTTTTCCTTTCTACTTTGCATAATTATCAAATGACACAATTAAGCTTGATCCAAGTGAATTTTTTAATTGTCAACCAGCTGATCTTGTGCTTTGTAGGCACTAAATCCTTTAGAAATGACAGACGAACGGGTGAAAATGTTTTTCTTCCAACGTTTCGGCAGGAGGGCCTGCCTTTGTAAGAGGGTACAGGAAGGCCTGCCTTTGTCAGGGGGTACATCGCACAGGAAAAAAATGTTTTTCTTATATACATGAGTACACCAGGGGCCCCCAACACGTGTTTAACTATTATCGTCATAGATATGCCATACAGTAGACTCTCGTTAATTCAAACTCTGATAATACATACTTTCGGTTTATTCAAACAAAATTTAATTTTTTAGTTGGCCCTGTATTTTTTCAATGCATTTAAAAGCCTTTTAATTCAAACTCCATCATTCGGTTATTTCATACTTTTTGCAGTTTCATACCAGAAAATATCTGCTGCTTTCCCGTGCACTACTATTTAAAAGTTTGTGTGCTGTGATGGCGCATTCCAGATGTTGCTAGCGCAAAGCCCGACCACGGTGACAATCCTCGTAAGCCTCTGCCAGAGTTTTGATGAATTGCGCCGTCAGCGTTCCATCGCCTGACAGAGTGTCTCGCCGCCGGATTCGATCTCGGCCGTCGCACTCGCAAATGTCAACGTTCGCCAAGAAAGTCTGTCCAACCAGATCAAAGACTTCATCAGGGAGGAAGTCGCCCGACAGCTCTCCCTGCTGCCGCATAGCGGTGCGCCCACCGCAAGTCTGCCTTCGACACTGCAGCAGGCCATACGCACTGAAATTCGCGATGTTCTCCCTACAGTGCAGGCCCCTTACCCAGCACCTCCACCAAATGTGATGACGTTTATTGAACCAGAGAAGTTGCAACGATGTCGCAACGAAAAATGGCCGTACGACAAGTCTAGCAAAGGCGGCCCAGGTTCTCGTGCAATCAGAACACGGGGTTTTTCGTTCTCTTTGGAAGGGGCATACGCGTTAGTGCATATGCTCCACTACAGTGCTCCACTACAGTGCTGCTCCACTACAGTGCTGAAGGCACAAACCTATAGCAAAGAAGCAGTTGGCAATTCACTATTTCCTTAAAAGGTGTGATCAGCAGTAAATAATCAATACACTTGTGAAACTTACACCTCTGCTTTCTGTTCATTACATGCAGTAATGGTTTAAAAATACTTGAAAAATTTTAAATGTGAGATAATTTAAACTCCTTGATAATTAAAAAAAATTCATATGTCTCCTTGGGTTTGAATTAATGAGAGTCGAAATGATGCAACTAGAATTAAACATAGGTACTTGTTCGATATAGTTGTGACTGCATGAAAAAATTGCGAGCAGGACACAGCTTTCAACAACAAAGTGTGGGCTATGCACAGAAACAGGCTTACTTATGAAAGCAAGAATTTAAATATGGTAGGAATTCAATAAAAAATGCAACAGCAGTGAAAATAGGCAGTGAATGTGTATAAAAAATTAAGCATGCTAATGGTAACAAGGGTAAACAAACTAGAAAATAAAAGGTGAAATATAAACTATAAAAGCAGCGACAGTGGTAAAAATGAACTCGACAATGTGCGCCACAAAATCCGGTAAGAACAGGTCTATAACAAACATAAGAAACAAGATTAATTAGCAGATATATGAAAGAATGGCTCATCTATCACATGGTCAGGAATGTCAGCTTTCCAACACTTTCATCAATACCAGATCATACGGCCCTGAATTTATATATAAGCAAGGATTCACACACTTCTCTTTCATCGTGGGATCGAAAACCACATTCCAATATCGTTGTAGTTAGTTGATCAAGTAAATGACATCTTTGAATGGGGCAGGTTAGGATATGTGGTCACATGTGCCTTGTGGTTATTGAAACATAATCTAAATTTCATTTCAGTTTGACCTATATATTGAAACTTGCAAGCTGAGAATTCTAGTAGATAGACACAGTTGTTGGTATTGCAGTCAAAGCTTCCTTTAGTTTCCATAGTAGAACCATATAACTCAGTATGTTCAATAATTCAATATATTTACACACTTTCAGAATATTTGCAGCGTTGGAATTTTTATTGTGCATATAATTTTTCATGTTGTCTTTATATGTTTCCTACTAAAAGCTTCTGTGCCATGTTTTAACAAAGCCTTCATAGAAAGTGTTCTACTCATCCTACACTTGTTTTTTACAAAGCAATTGTAATATTGGTCTATATTCATTTTCGACAAGCATAGTTGTGTAGCTATGTGATTGATATATTAAACCCTATTTGGCCTATGACCACTTGAAGTTTGGAGGCAGGTTGGTAAACGTGAAGGCTGCCTAGAGTGGATGGAAAAATTTGGCTTATTTTTGCATGGGTGGCAGAGCATGTCAGTCGAGATTAAGTGTGAGATGAAGATTCCAGGCAGGGGTTGTGATAGAATGGCATGTAGACTGTTAGAAGCATTTCATGTTGAGAAGGAAGTGATGTATATAGTATTAGTGACACATCCGTTAGAACTTAGAAGGATGGAAAAGTTTCTTGAGCAATGTTTTGTTATGCTTCTTGACGTTAAAAGACTGTGACATAGTACACTGCCATACTATGCAAGTGTCTGACTTCTTACATATTTGCTGCAAAGCGACAAATACAGATAAATGGAAGTTAACACATGTCATGTGTTTTTGTCTTATGTACATCTAATTTATTCCCTCACTGAAGCTATGTACTATTGTGCTAATTTGGAAGCTTTGTTAAACTATTGCATCATATGCGGCATCATTGACACAAGTGAACGGGGCATACGCTAAATCTCTTGTATAATCACAGCCTGAGGATGACAACCAGTTTACCTTTGTTGGGAAAAAACATGCTGAAATTCAGGATATCACTGTTTGCACATGTTCTAAGTGCTTCAGTAAAATCTTTTGAACCTAAAAATATGGTTATCCCCCTGAGATTACCCTCGATAATGCCCTAATCACCAACATATTTCTCATTTCAAAGCAACCTTTGAAGACCATTTGTAAAGATTCTAACCAGACTGGCCATTTGTACGGTGTGCCCAACCCTCATGCAATGTCCCACGCCAGAACCTTTGTGTTATCATGAATAAATAGGTGAATAAATAAATCGCAATGTGGGTATGCACTGATCACTTATCCCAGTCAAGAACATAATATCTAGCCTATTATCACGGTAAGATGTCAAAACAAGGTCGAGGTTGTGTGTGCACATGCAAGAATGATGCATGTGTCTATTGTATTAGTAGCTGTGATAAAATAAGAACTCAGCACTAGCTTATAACTAAAAAGAGTGAGCAAAGAAGGATGATCATTTAATGTTTTATTTGGCAGATTGAAATCACTCAGGAGTAGGATGGGTTACGATAAAAATCACACGTGAACAAGGTTTAATACTATCGTGCAGATAATTGAGAAGTGGGCGTTGTTGATGGTGCACAATAACACACGATAATATATGATAAAACCTTTTGAATTAAAGTAAGGCTAAAGTAATTGATTTCATTTCTGTAATCGCTCATTTATTTTGCTGAGGCTGTATATGATGTCTGTAATCAGTTACAATTTAAAGGAATTGTATTTAAAGGAATTGTATCATAGGTATTTAGCTCTTCTTTAGAGATGCCATGCAACAATCTTGAATTAATGTCGCAATAAGTTAGCAGTTTACTGCCTTGCGAACTCCATTCATTTATTCCCAAAACTTTATTTGTGTCCTGAAGCCCGGTCTTTTCAGACCGAGGCGGGCCGCGTCCACGTCGGTACCGTCAGGCCGAGCCTTGTGGCGTCATCGTGCACCTTCTGGACTGCCCGTAGTTGGTCTTGATAAGACGCGCTTCGCACCATCGTCTGCCAGTAAAGCCATTGTTCTTCGGGGTCGGCGGGAGCCGCGGGACAGCCCGCCAGCATGTGTCTGATCCCAATGATGCCATCGCACGCGTCACACTTGTTTTGAATTTCACTGTCAGGGAGAATTTTATGTAAAAAATACGGAGTGGGGTAAGTTCCAGCTCGCAGTAAAGGCAGTCACGCTACGTTTACTGCGAACTGCACGTCACAAAATGTTTTTCCAGGGTAAATTGATATGGACTCGTTAGAAAGGCTGAAGCAGTGGCGATGCTGTCCACCGTATCGCCATTAATGAGACAGGAGGCGGCGCGTGTATAATTAGGGTACACACACGAGGACTAATGACAGTGCTACTTACAGTTCCATTTAACACACCTTCGTCTATGCATGCTTTACCACACTACACTGCGTGCACTTCGCCGCACAACACGACTGCGTTGCGGCAATGTTAACCAATTTTAGAAAAAAATGCTTGGGGTCGGCATTTTGAGCTAGACAGTGCTCCCAGCAATAAATTTTCGTTCTATTTTTTTCCTTTGTATACATCTAACTAAACTGACACTGCTAAGAAAACAGATCGTCATCATCGGTGACAGCATAATTGTTACGTCGGGTGAACGACTATTTATATCCCGTTTATTCTTCCTTGTGCATGCCGTATCTGCCTCGTGCACTTGCGCAAAACGAAGTTTAAAGAAATAACAAAAAGTGTTGCCGTCATTCGCTCAAATGACAGTCCAGCTGATTCTGATCAACCCTCAGCAACACGAGTTCTACACGTCCACGTAGTACGTACGCCACAATACTAAAATCGTGCGTCGAACAGGTATTCACAAATCACATAACACATGTCCTTTAATTCACGCTCGTACAGCTCGTTATCACATTTCCTTCATGATTTGGCAGAAAAGACTTCGAGAGATTTGGTGTTATCGACTCGAGCACCGCGGTGAAATCCGTGCGCACATCAGCGTACACACTGCGACCTCGCAAGAACTGACAAAAGCAGCAGCGACTTGAATCAGCGACGTGAATCACTCTTACACAACGAGATCCATGGAGAAAGGAAAAAAAAAAAAATTCATTCTCCATGGTTTTGCCCACGGAGGAAGTGTTTTGCCCCTCAAAACGCTCGTACCCCAGGGAGAAGTGCCAACTTTATGTATTATTGTATGAAGTTCCAACGTATACAGAGCGTTGTGCGCTTGCCAGCCACTGTGTCAGAGCTATACTTCTTATTTATAGACTTTTTATTTTTAATTTTGGTGTCTTTGGTTTGACTGTATTGATAGAGCATGCTGCAGAGGGTAAAAAACTGTATTTTTAAAATTTTTGTCTCAATTTAGTTGGCTCCTCTGGCAACCCTGTTTGTTTTGATTTGTGCGTTCATTGCGCGCGTCACGTAACGTTAACCACGTGGCTGTGACAAGTGTGGAAATCGGTGCTATAGCGTTACTGGCGTTACCTTGCAGTAGTAACTCTGTATGGTCATGTCGCAGGTACTACTTTTCTCTTTCTTTATATCGTATAGGTATTGCTTACATGATGATACCACCGAGATGAGATCGTAGACAAATAAGCGCCAGTTAACGCGAATTTGAGTCATGTTTGCTCATTTGCCAATATACTTATGCAGTCTGCAGTTTATTCAACTTGATGAACGCCCTATTTCCAGGTTGCTATGCCTGACCGGGTTGAAAAAGAGCTACCCGAGTTCCTTGCGCACCTCAAAGACATCAAAGACAAGGCGTCTGGCGTTTCTACCGCTGTGGAAGGCCTTCTATCTCGTGTCAAAAACAAAAGGGAGTTGAATACTGCTGCGGTAGGTAATTATAAGTTATGTGACAGCACGAGTTTTAATGGGATGTATAGGAAATGTGTTGATCGGCCTATTGGGCATTTCTGTGAAGCATGCTACTTAGTACAGGCGCAATCTTGGTACAGTAAGTAACGTTGCTGCTAACGAGAAAACAGGTGTTCAAAGTTCGCCGCGAAGCAGCTGTCTACGCCTTTTGGTATAACCAATCCACCCGGTTTTAAACAGGTTCCTTTAGGTTTTTATCGAAATGGATTTTTAAAATGGGCAGTATTCATATTTAAGCAGAGTAAAGGTTGTGCCACAACGATATTAATGTCGCGTCTAAGAACCATATTTATAATACTGAGAGTAACGAATATGTGAACTACTTTACACCAACTACTTTGATTTGAGACCTCTTCACCGAATCTAATTCAGAGAAAGGTGTAGAATACGAGAAAAAAAGGCTGAATGGTAGATTGATGAGATAGGTGGTGTTAAATTGCTTATGGCTGTTCATTAATTCTTTAAAGAAATAATGAAAAACACTGCCCCTTTAGTCAAAGTATTTCACAGTATCAACATGTATACGTAGTCAGTGTCAAGAGAGGCACAGAAATTTGTTTTAAGTTCAAAATTTATTTGTGTGAGGTTCAGTCGAACAGTATGGTATGTGTTTAAAACAATATGCAGCCACTAGTAGGGGCTGGTAAGGGGAGGGGGTGGGAGTGATGAGAGGCACACGGGATCTATAGGTCTGTTTGATTCACCTGCACCAATCGGAACCGGTTCACGGCTGTGCACACGATGTTCAGAAATTCTGTAGTGCGAGTGCAGCAGTGCAGGCACAGCGTGACACCCGAAACGAATGACAATGTGCCGACAAGGTGCAGACCTTATTTCTGTTCGCTTAATTTATACTGTTCAACTAACACTGACCGTTGGTAAACCGCACGTGCGGACAGTTCGTGAGGCGCAAACATCTTGGCAAAACACACCAGGTTAATACAGGCGGGTACGGCGCCTACGCCTAAGGGCCGTTCTACGCACTTCCCGCACAGCCGCAGCCAACGTGCCGGCACACCTGCCGCACCCAAGCAGAGGGTGAAAGAGTGTCGCAAATTGGCTTATTTGTCCCCCCCCCCCCCCCCCCCCCCCGCTTGCGTGCGGCAGGGGTCCCGGCATGTGCGTTGCGACTGTGCGGGAAGTGCGTGGAACGGCCCTAAGCACTGTGTTGTCTGTTCAGCTGCACGCGCGGCTGCACCACCCCGGCACCGTCAGCGTAGGAGGTGCAGGAAAGTTGTGAATCAGTGCTGCACCTCTTCTGCACTTTTTTGCAACGAATGGGAGGGTTTAGAGGTCATCAATGCTGCACTGCTAAAACGAATGGCAAGGTGCAGCACCTCGTGAACTGGTTCATGTGGTGCAGGCGAATTGAACGGGCCTAATGTGGTACTGCAGAATACTGCTAGGGCATCAAAGCAACAATGGCACTGTTCATCAGAAAAGTTGAAGCACGAGCAGTGAGTTGCTGCTCGTGCTTGAGCAGTGAGTTGCATTTGTGAAGGCACAATAGGAAAAAGATTTATTTTGATCAATAGTCTGATATCCAACTTGAAGAGTTCCGGAGAGGCCCCACCCAGGTGATCGAAGTGTTTGAGCCGATCACCTCTGTGGATAAAGAGAAAGTCCCACTTATTTGGCAATTTTTGAAGGTGGGGTTACCGGCCACCCAGCTCATTGTGTTCAGAGTGCGCGCCGATTGGTGCTGGCTTCTATACATCTGCCCTTGAGGCAGAAATGCCACAGAATTATTGAGTTAAACATAAACATTTGGCAGAAGTCTGCCTGTTTGGGACAAAAATTGGAGAAACGAGGAAACCCCAACCAAAATTTTCTCATTTCTTTAACTATAGAGTTGTATCCAAGTATAGTAGCAGTATAGGTGGCTTGCACTGATGTGACTGAGACCTCAGTGTTAGAACAGCAACGTGAGGGGATGCATAGTTTGTGATGTTTGTTATATAGTTTTTTAGTTAGATAGTGTTAGCATAGTTTGTTAATGTTATCAGTGCATCATGTACAGGTTTTTTCATTATTGATGCACACACCAAAAACATTCGTACAGCATCGTTATCGTACTGAAGGAGCTGAAATGCCATGTGATTATGCTGCTTTTATGTTGTTCGAGCCACCATGTTGCACTACGTGTGGGTGAAAGGGACTTGCTACTGATTTTTATGGCCCAGTTTTTTGCTGTGCAACGAGAAGTACAGCAAACAGCATTCAGTAGTTGTTAAGCCTGCAGTGGTTGATTCCAAAAGTGTGTGGATATTTTTATCATAATTTTTTTTTATTAGAGAAGCCACTAAAATATGCTAGCGTTCGTCCTGCAGCAATACTGAGAAACGATAGCAATGCTGGTAGCCCATCCTGTCAAGCTGTTTTTTACCCTCAATATTTACTTTCACAGGACTGAGTGCAACTGTGGTTAATCACCTTCATTTTGACATTGTCAACTGTCATTAAGTATAAAAAGCTGGTAAAATAAGTTTTTCCAATGCTCGTTGTCGTGAATTCTCTTTACTGCCTCACGAGCCAGGTGCTTCTCGTACTTATGCAAAGCATCAGCAGGTGCCACAGTCCCTCAGCTAACACATTTTATTCTGCCGCTCATGAGCATGTGATCATTAGTCAAGTGAAGCTGCTCTGTACAAACGAAGGTATACCTGCACATTTCGAAAGAGAAAAAGATTATGATAATAAAATGTACTGAATTTCAACACTGATATAAAAACAAATGGTCGCATACACCATTAAAATGACACGTGATGGGGATCATGTGCATTTTGCTTTTCTGCAGTGAGGGCTGCCAGAAGTCACTTGTTGTGACCTTATGAAGAAATGAAAATATAAGTCTGCATTGAATGAGGAAAACAGGGTTCGCTCTGTCCGACGCAATAGCCAACTTCTTAATTAGTGAGGTTAGATCGATTGATGGTCTGAGTCATTGTATGTCTCTAATCTGTGTCTTTAATGTTGCACGCATGTTATCAATATGATGACAATGCCCTAGGTTAAAAGGCTTTGTTAAAATGCAGCAGAGATTTAAACATGGTCAAGCAAGCTTGGATGATAAACAGGTGGACCATATCTTGATTTATGATGAATGAAAAATCGCCGGGCAAGTCAAAGCTGTGGTACTCTCTGCTGTTTTGATGATACAGTCGAACCCACTTATAATGATACTAGTTTTAACAATATATCGGTTATAACAATAAGGTGCTGCTGCACTATCAACTTTTGTCTGTGGGGAAATAACCTGATCACAACACTGCCCTCACATTAAATTATCGGAGACGCTAATGAATTCTGGCTGCTAAGTGTCTATGCTGAAATGTATGAGAGGCGAAATCTTTGATGAGAAAGCAGAAAATGGAAAATTCAAGCTGCTGAAGCCGTGCCCATAACCCCAATGTCTACTGTGCACTCATACATTGCGACCAGTTTTGCTGCCTTGTCGGTATTGTCAGGCATGTGTGCTCCTTCAATTTTACAGTATGTTTCACTGCATAGATTTATCGAATTGTGGCAAAGCTGACTTGAAATTCGTTGCAGAGCAGGGGCAGTCTCTGTTAATGCACTTTTGGAGATGAAATTTCAGGAAAAAGTTGAAACTTGACAGTGTTTCAATGTCTGAAACTTCAGACATCATACATAGGCTTTATGGGGCTTGTTTGCCAGCGCCGTGAAATCGGCAGAATTTCGAAGTATGTCTGGAAAACTGGCACGTCTGTCCTCTTCATCATTGATATTTGTTGGCACATCCCATCTGATGTATAGTTTTCACAAAACCTAGCTACCTCACTATTTTTTCATTTTTTTTAATGTGACCTGTTCATAGGTATTATAGGTTATAAAAATGAAGCCAGTAAAATATTCGGGGCACTCGGGTTTTGTCATAAGTGGATTGGGCTGTAGTTGAACAACAGTGTAACAGGTTAACATGAGTGTGGGCTCAATCCACAATGTCCTCTAGAGGTCTTGCACGTGATGAACGTTGACACACTGGGATTCTCTGCTGCTGATGGCTATGCAAAAAACACTTGGGTAAAGCAGTGGCAAAAATGTTGGAGCCTTGGGGGAGCCACAGTTTAGTGATTTTTCTTGTTCATTGCTATGGTTGAATGTTTGGTGCAGTATTACGACGTGTAAGCAAGCTCACAATACAAATAGTTGAAGCATTGGAATTTCCTACTGTCATGAATAGGTCATGGCTTGGTCCATCAGCAGGAAAGTTATGCCGAGCCTGTTTTGGGACTGTTTTGGGTCTTTGTACATGCATTATAGATTATGCCTTCAGAGGCCAAACCATCAAGGCAGGATGCCATTGAAAGTTTCTCACGAAGTTGCAAAACACTGTCAAGTGGGAGCAGTGCTCAAGAGAGGCACCCATCTTCTCCATGACAGTGCACTGGCTCACTTGGCATACACGTGATGCTAAGTGTCATTGATCGATATGTGGGGTTTAACGTCCTAAAACCACTACATGATTATGAGAGACGCCGTAGTGGAGGGCTCCGGAAATTTTGACCACCTGGGGTTCTTTAACGTGCACCCAAATCTGAGCACACGGGCCTACAACATTTCGCCTCCATTGGAAATGCAGCCGCCGCAGCCGGGATTCGATCCCGCGACCTGCGGGTCAGTAGCCGAGTATCTTAGCCACTAGACCACCCCGGCAGGGCATGCTAAGTGTCAACCTTATTTGCAAGTTCCTCCTGAATTTTCAAATGAAGTGATCTGGGGCTCATTCATCAGTGGGGACAATGCAAGGCCCTAATGGAAGACATAAAGAAAAAAAAAGAGCACCTAGTCAAGTCTTATCATTTATTGCTTGTTTTTATTTATTCATAGCAGTTATATCAAAATGGTGAATGTCCTTTGTAAACGGGGTATGCACTGAGCCCTGAGGTGGCAACACCATTGCCGCTCCATTTTGAAGGTCCGTTCCTATGCGCCGCCCTTCTGTCCATGGGTCAGTGTGCAGGAGGGGTACTGGATGTCTCTAAGTCATCGAAATAACTGTACAGATCTTGAACACAATGCATGCAATGAGTTTTTTGCGCGAGCGGCAAGTGCGCGGACCTCCGAAATGGCTACCCCGCCATTAGCGTTCCTCACGGATGACATAAAGTGCATTCCCTCTATATGTACGAGGTAATGTGTGTGCTAGTGAGGTTCACCTTAGTGGGTTTTGTATTTTTATTGCTTTGATGACCGTGTGTCTGTGCGCAAAGTATGCAGAAACTGGGTTAAACTGAAATTTCAGTGCAAAATATTTGGAATTCACGTTGTCGTAAAAGCAAATATAGAATCCGCATGTGGAATAGCATTCATGAAGTTAATAATATTATTTTTGATGTTATATGCTGAGTTTGCCAGACATGTACAACCTCAAAAAAGTTTACAGGACAGGGGCCTCTCAGCATATGTGAATTTTTGCCCAATAAGTTGATGAAATTTTTCATTTAGTTGATAGCTGTATAGGCAGCGAAAATTGCTATAGGCTGAAACTTCTACTGAGAGGCTGTGTTCTCAGGCTAAGAGGAAGTGCAGGTTTTTCTCAAATATCTTGTCCCATAAATTGTTTGTGGGTGGTCAACTGGACATTTCAGTTTTCATGCCCTCGCTTCATTCTTGTGAAATTGCAAAGAAAACTATTTTAGTATATTGTTGAAGTGAATCACATATAGTAAATGCTTTAATGATTATTGATTTGATCGTAAGCTTTTTGAATTTTGTTTTTGTTTTACTGGTAGAAAAGACTGTGAGATGTAATCTTGCAAAGCAATTAGTGTTATGGTATTGCATAAATAAGCTTTTCTTTTTATATGCAAAACAATCTGTGGCTATTGTTGGAAAGAATTAGAACCATGAAGAAGTTAATTAAGCTAGAAATTTGTCTACAGCTGTTGGTAACATTGATTTTTGCTGGTTTGTTGTCCAGGGCTTGAGCTTCCTAGAGATGAAGAACCATGTCATGCTCAGCTACCTGCTTGATCTGACACACGTTGTCTGGTGCAAGGTTTCCGGCAAGAGCATCAGTGGTGACCCTTCAATTCGTCGTATCGTGCAAGCAAGAACTGTACGCATCACTCACTGCTTTCACTATTTTGTGGCACTACAATAGCCTTATAATTTGGTTTTTATAGTTCGTAATATTTTGTAAGATTGTAGTTTCTACTGTAATTATCAGTGTCCTGCAGCTGAGATTCACCTAATGTAATCCTTACTTGCCTGTTTAGAAGAATACCAAGTGTAGTTTACCATGAATTTTCTTTCATTGTTAGTAAAGTATAGCTGAATCAGCATTATAATTTTGATGCTCTTTTAATTTTCTGTGCAAGATTATTATAAAATTTTCTGATAGACCCATTTTAGTAGCTTAGCAGGTAAGACGTTGCACTTCTAAACTTGTGGAAGTAGGCTGATTTACCAGTTGCAGCAGCCGCATTTCAATGGGGATGAAATGGAAGAATTCCCATGTACTTTACATAAATGCACATTAAGAATCACAGGTATCTAAAGAATTATGCAGAGTGCTGTTTCCTCTTCCAATATCACGCCCTATAATTGTATTGTGGTTTTTATATGTAAAACTCCAAGGTATAGCATTTTTATATTGTTCTCTCAGATTGTGCTAAAATGGTCTTGTCAGCTATGGTCGGTTAGGGACTGAAAGCTTCATGAAAAAAAAAAAAAAAAACTCAGTCATAACATAAAAAAGGTGAATTGCTGAAGTGGCTGGGATGAAGACAAGGTGATAGTGGTTCACACATCAACTCGAGCCTCTGTTTAGTTAGGTACTGTGTGTGCACTCATGATAAAAAAGAGAAACCAAATGCTGTCCTGGTGCTAACATTCATATGGAAGTTGTAAAAGTACGGCCTTAATATTCTGTAGCAGTCTCTGTAGTGAAACTGTCAGTTTCAGGCTGTTTGTTTAAGCCACATATGTATGCATGATTCTTCTTGTTGTGACATCTGTTGAGCACAAGTTTTTCTCCTTTACTCTACATTGCATGTTCTAGAGCTGCTGGTGCTGGGCTGCTAATCTAAAAGTTGCGGGTTCAATCCTGCCCGGGGTAGTCACTTTTTTAGTCGAGACAAAATGCTAGAGGTCCGTGCGCTGTGCAACGTCGGTTCACATTGAAGAACACCAGATGGTCAGCTTCCTGAGCTGCGGTATTTTAAAGGCATATGCCTCATAACACAGTGTGTTATGAGGCACACTGTAGTGCCAGATGCACTATATATGCCTCATAATTATATCATGGTTGTGGAATGTAAAACCTAACATATATTTTTTAAAATTTTTATTCAATACTGCAGACTCGAGGTCCAAGCAGGGTGGTAATACACATACAAATAAAATAATTGCGAAACGAAACAATAAAGGGCGAAGAAGGTTGTTTGGTAGGTTAGTTCATTCATCACACGTATTAGTAAGACAGTTTCATTCACATATGGTTCTTGGAAAGTACGAATACTTCAGTAGGTCTGTGCGAGCAAAATATGGGATCAAGGCCTTTGGGTGGTGGTGTCGGGTGGGCCGGCTACTAAGGGGTGTCAAATACGGGGATGGGTCTAGAGCTATTTTTTTGTTCAAAAGTTGATCGAGGAATTCTAATCTAGCTTTTTGTCTGCTGAATTCTAATTTAGCTTATGGTAACTGCTGTCACAGCACTTACCATAAATAACTCAAGTTAGCACAAAAAGATGGCGCTACGCATACGCACCAAGATTTGTTTTGTAAATTCATTTCTCGAGAATAAAATAAATCAGTCTCAAAACTTTCCAGACAAAGGTTGTACTTCCAGCGCTATCACTGGTGCTTACATAAGCTCGCAAACAAGCTTGTGTAATCTTAATAATAAATGTTTGGTTTTTACATCCCAGAACTGCGATACGATTACGGGGAATGCCGTAGTGAAGGGCTCCAGTAATTTTAACTATCTGATGTTCTTTAACGTGCTATTAAATTTAAGTATGTGCACCTCTAGCATTTCGCCTCTATCAAAATGAGGCCGCTAGGGCAGGATTTGTACACGTAATCTTAAGAGAACAATCCAAGACATTCTTGAAGATTAAGAAACATTGTAGCGCGACTTCCACTGAGTGGTGATGAGTTTTTGTGGTTTAAACCTGATCATGCAAAAACAAAAAATAAGACCGTGCGGCAGTATAGCTGCACAAATTATTGCTGGATAACAGTGCTATTCACCCTGTTGCTTGCTGTAGCCTCTATTACCTGGCAATTAGTAATAGTAAAAAAGATAGGGAGGCCAAAAAAAAAAACCAATTTTAACTTAAATAGAAAAGCTGTTCCATATAAAACACTCATATTGAGTAAGTATAGAAGACAAGGGGCACTCCTAATAACTATGATTATTAAGCATGAAGTGTCATCAACTTATCTGTTCTGGTTAGGCAATATAAAAATCGGCACCCATGAAAAATTGCCTGAAATGGCTCATTGGGGTGTTCCCGAGAAAAATGGACCAATTAGTATAACAATGTTTCTTGAATCTTCTTCACAAGATCTTTAACATGGCTCCTAATTACTATTTCCACTTCAACTCAATTTCGACATTTTACCAAGCAGTTGGAACAGAATGCTTTGTACTGTATACTCAATGCACCCCCGCATAATCACATATTTGTTTCCAATATCCTTGGAAGAAGAGCAAACTGAAGTGAAATATAAATGCCTAAACACTAGCAAAAAAGAAGTAGGCAGCTAAAAGCCAGGATAAAACACGGGCTTTATTTTGGCTGCATTGTACAAATGATATTACAGTCACTAAACCGAAAAAAAGAAAAGAATAAAAAAGCAGTTCACTGCCCTAGGTAATGCATAGGATACAAGAAAAGGGCTACTAAAAGAGCACTTCTGCTAACAATCATATCATGATTTCAAGAGCTCTTTGAATACAAACAGCAGGAAGAAAGTGATGCAATACGGCAACATATTGTTAAATAAACGCTTCTTCTATTAGATTTAGCATTGGTACCGGCAGTGCTATAGTTCGAATCATATTTGGGCATAAGTCGATCCCACGCTATTCAAACTTGCATTCGCAAGATCCTGAGGTGCAAAGGAATCTCGTGCTTCAGAGCTAATAAAGAAGTACTACACAAGAGAGCAGCATAAAAAATTGTGCGGTCGTCCTCAAAAGCAACATGGTACGTGGCACTGGAAAGTGGCTAAAAGTAAGTTTCACTGCTTTAACAGCAAGTGGCTGGCATCTAAAACCCTGCTTATTCATTTTTATAACAAGATTGGATTACTTTTTTTAAGAATACTCTTGCACTCAGTTTATTGTTCTTGCGAATGAACTATTGGCAAATTGGTCTTGCAGAATCGCACGATTTTTTCATTATATGAGATGCATCTTTGTATGAGATGCACCAGTGAAAATATCGGGGAAAAAGTCATCTTATACAGCAGAAAACATGGTACTTACCTTATTGTACAGCATAGGCCTCAGTTGTACTGAAAGTATGAACTTATCGGAACAGATTTTTTCGATAGTAAAAAATTGTGTGGAATAGTAACGCAGCTTGTGCTTCCATACAGTAACTGAAGCATCGGAGAAATCTTTATTTTATTACAAATATGAACTCTATCGCAGAGAAATGTGAGTTGACTGATGTTTATGGGACTGGAGAAACTCTGGGTTGGGTACAAAAAGGAAGTGCAGTTAGTTAATTTCATAGCCTGGAATATTATGTACTAAAGAAAAGCATGCATTAATGTGTATATATATAAATTTTAATAAATGGGGTACAACTTCTCCATATCAGCAACAAATATTCGCGTTCGCACATGTGAGCCTGGAAACATGCTTCAAATGACTCAATTACTGCTCTAAATCAGGTTGTGTTTGCTCCAGAAGCTGCGCTGAAATTTATTTCACCAATAAAATCCCTAGGTATGATTGTCTATGCCCTTTGTAATAATGGTAGCATAGCGAAACTACTGCCAGGTTAATTTGTTCTTTTATAATTATGTCATGCAGGTATAATCTGTTCTTATTTTGCAATGTATGCTTTCAATATTATAGGTGCTGGAACGTATTCGTCCTATTGACCAGAAGCTGAAGTACCAGATTGACAAACTTGTCAGAACAGCGACTCTTGGGACTCTCAGTAAGTCTCACCTGCAAGTTTGATTTGTTATTGCCACATATTTGATTGGTTAAGATAAACAAAGTCATAATAGTAGTTCCACAACAAAATTATTAGCAAAATTTGGACAAATTCAGTAGTAGCACCCAGATACGTCTTAGGAAGTTTGTATAGAACCAGTAAGTATGGCTTAAAGGTACCCTGAAAGAGTTTTGACGATATTAAACAAACTCGTTGAGCTGGTACCACATGTTCGTAGGTTCAATAGAAAACCATTTTGAGCTATATAAGATATAAAACGGTTGAAGAATACATAGACGTGCCCAAGCGTGTTTCTCCTGAGCACATTCCTAATTAAGGCTTCGATGGTGCTGCCATAATCTCCTCAAGCCATTGGAAATGTGCATGACGCCACAAGAATGTGCTAATGTTCCCTGAGCGTGCTCCTTTTACTCGCTAGGCTGTGTGTTTTGACAGTACTAAAGCTTAGCGAAAACTAATGAGTGGCATGCGTAGTAGGGTTGACTTTCAGTTTCTCCGTTGTGAGTAGCATGTTCCACCGGTCGCTGCAGCTTTCGCGTCGATTCTGCTGCATGTGGTTACTTACATGTGTGTATCGTGGACGAGTGTTGTGTTGACCTGGCATCAACCAGCTTCCTGCATGCAAAGCATCTCTGCAATGCTTTAATGCATGGTATCTCAAACTGGGTTCTGCGTAGCCCAGGCGTTCCATGAGCTGCCAGAACGAATGTAACCTGCTCCTGTTTTACCCCCATTAGCAACTGCCATATATACTCGCGTATTGAACCCGCTCGCATAATGAACCCATCTCCCACCTTGGGTCTTGAAAAAAAAAAATCTTTTTTTTTTAATGTCTGTTCATTTTGCTGTGCAACTGGCATGTTTTTGTGCAACTCGTAACTTTATCTGTTCATTTCGCTGTGTCATTTTGCTGTGCAACTGGCATGCCTCCTTTCTTTGCTTTGCAAAAAAATAAAACAGGCCTCTGTAGGCCTGGCGCTTCATTTTCATGGTTACATTACCTGCTCTGCGCGGTACCTGAAGCATGCCGTGTACGGTTGGCATGCGCTTTACGTGACTATGGAAGAGGGGGGCAATCATAAGTCTACCCTATTTATTCACGTAATCCTCGCACTCGCATAATTATCGCACCCCCCACATTGCCCAACAAAAATACGATTTCTTTTTTTCCTCGAGTAAATATCGCACCCCCGAAAATTGCCGCAACAATGTCATCTGCTCGTTCCAGCCACTGATGATGATAGTGCGTGCCATCTCCTAAGCATGGAGCGTACTATTACACAGAGATTCAATCCAAGCCAAGCCATAGTGGCAAGTGGGTGTTGCGGCGTGTTTTGCACGTAGTGTCCGTAATGTTGTTACATTATGGAGCGATACAGAAACTACACGGCTGGTTTCTAGTTGAAAGGAAATGATCATGCACTAAACAACGGCAACAGGGCCGCCGGTAGGCCCTTCAGAGTCGACGTGTTTTGTGTTCGCTACTGGTGACGGCAGCTGAAAGCCACCAATACGCAGGCCTTCTGTGTGCCTTAAACTGGGATTGATGATAAACTTTATTTCGTCAAAAGGCAACTGCAGACGATTCTTTTGAATGGCCATCAGCCTAATACTGACGTTCCAGGCTTACTTTTTGCGGGCTCCTGTTGAGCCACGAGCGCTACAGCTACGCCTGCAACGCCCACAAGCTTAGCGTATGGTATTCTAATTCTCGACTATTTGCTTGCGCCTTCTGTGTCTCAAATAAATCTTGCCCTGTGTTGAACTTGTGTTTTTATTGTTGAGGTAAGTTTTAATTTGTACTTCTCAAAGCTTGCTGTTAGTTGCTGCCATGAGAATCCCGATGTGCGGTGATTTCATTTTCTTTTTTGCTCTGTACGTTTTCGTGGATAGTTTTCGCCGTGTAATTATCGCACTCCCCAACTTTCCGTAAGTTTTCTGCCAAAAAAAAGTGCAAGGATTATGCAAGTAAAGGTGGTATATATTATAGAAAGTTCTGAGTCAGTGTCGATGGCCTCCAATGTTGGAGAAAAGGGAACAGGCCAACAGGCAGTGTTCATACTGTGGTTGCGCATGTCGAGAGGCGTTATCACCAGATTGTCTTGACACTCAAGTAAAAGTTGGAGGATCTGCGGTGCTCTGGAAAAGCTGCCAGAAAGTTTGAGAATCCTTGCTCTGGCAGTTTTGCACGAGAAGGTGGCAGTGGACTAACATGAAGTGCATTTATGTCATCCCTTAATAAAAGTGTACAGTACGCTTACAGCAGGGCTACTCTTGCAGTACCATATGCAAACTTGACAAGGTAGCCACTGCAGCAAGGTTTCTTTAGGCACCCACGCTGCACTTTTGAATGTGGTCCCCCACAAGGTGGTAGTGAACAGTGGTGCATGCATTTTGTTGTCTTTAAAATTGTGCATTACACTTGATGCTATGCCAACCACTGACCTCCATTAAAAAAAGCTGGACGACGCAACCCCGCTCTTCAACGCGGGTTCTTGTGAAGCTACCGGATGGTCTCTTAACTCTCCTGGAAGTGTCTTCTGGACATAATACAAATATTCCCTGATGGCACTTGCAGTGATTGAGTTTTATTTTTATTTTTATATTATGACTTGTGAAGTGCTGTAATCTACAACTACTGCATACAATTCCTAGGATTAGGCATAACCCCGACTACAGTATAATGATACAAATTTTAATGTTGTTTCGAATGGATTACATTATATAGAATACGTAATGATTTGGTGTTATACGAACAGTTTCTTCAGAAACCCCGGATGTTACGAACGTACGATTGACTACTGCACGCCAGTGGCGCGACGCGGCTTGTCTGTGGGAGGAAGGCCCGTTCACACTTGGCCTCAAAGAGAGCGAATGCGGCAAAACTCACCGTAATTTTTCTCGCTTCGCTACTGGAAAAGTGGCCAGAAAACGATGCCGCGAATCTGTCAAAGTCCAATTTTGCTGCCACGTGTAGCGGATCGCCTTTCTGCTATAGCTTTGGCTACACCAGCTGCGCTGGCTCTCAAACCACGTGATGTAAAAAACCAGCTGTACATTCAAGATGGCGGCCAAGGCGTCGGCGGGTGTGGTGGCTCGCATCGGTGCAGTCACAAACTATTCTCACAGCGCGACAAAGCTCAAGGCCTTGGAAAAGATTCGTTCCTCGAGAGCCCGGTTTAGATTACAATCGCTGCAAACACTGGAAGTAGAAGAAGGTGCAGCAACGGCGAGTTGGCATGCCCAAAAGTGTCTCTATTTTGCACTGCCGGCTGAAGCCGTCGCTGCCGCTGCGTCTGCTCGTGTTATTTCTTCTGACGTATCTTCCGAAACAACGTCTGCAGAGTTGTAAACTGTTTCGTTTCAGTGCTTTGCATGTATAACTAGAACTCTGTGGGGATTTTAATGCTCAGGAATAAATTCTCAAGAGGCAAAGACGGCGGGGGTGGCATGTATACGAGGGGCAAAACGAATGTGAACATTTTTAATGGGCACGGACGCGGTTTTGCGGCTGCTCTGGCGTTTTCGCTTGAATTCTCAAGTGCGAATTCTCTTGGACTGATCTTTTTCGTATCGACTTCGCGGAGAATTTTTCCGACGGCATAAGCGTGAGGTGAGTGAATTTTCAAAGAGTTTTGCTGCTTTCGCTGCCTTAGATGCCAAGTGTGAACGCACCTTTTGGCACCAGCAGCATGAGTGAGGAAATCGCGGCACTTTATTAAGAGACAGCGGAGGCAGGAATGTTCAAAAGAACATCCTGAACTTTTTTCAGCAAGAAGTAGTTGACCCCAATAAAGTTCTTGTTTATCTTCATGATCAGCTTTAACTTGTTTTTGGTTGATACGAATTGGGGATTATACCTATATTTTGTGTGCTCCCTTTGAATTCGTATCACCGAGATTCTACTGTAATGCTACACGAAAAATGACAAGACGCTGTACCGGCGCATTCCGAATACGACGGAATGTGTTAACGTACAGCTTTACAATTACTCATCAGCCAGGTAACACAGAAAACAAATTCTCATGGAATTTTCTTTTTACAAAAAAAGAAAAGCAATGAGTGCTACGGTAGCCAGGAGTGCAAAAGTTTGCCTTTTTTAAGTGATCTGGTAAAAAAATCAAAGCATATCCACAGAGTGAATGAGGATGAGTGGGGCAAAGCGTCCATCCGTCCGTGCATGCATCTGTCATCTGTCTGTCCGTCCTTGCATGCTTCTGTCCGTGTGGCTTCTGGCCTGTCTGTCTTTTTGTCTGCCTGGGGACCAGCACGAGCCGCCGCGGCCCTCAGCTATGCTTCGTCCATGCCCCACTAATTAGGCAACGAGCACAAACCAATACGGCGCTTTGAGCTTGCCACTATGCTTCGTCCGTGTCCTACCAGCGATCCGCCACGTACGGCGACAATCCAGGAGACTGAGAAAGGCACTTGTTTCTCGCGTACGCAGGCACAGCTCACGCAGCAGCCAATCAGAAAGTAGGGTACAGCGCCATCTAGAATATCCTCACTCAATTTCAGTTTGTATGTACTTCTATGAGACAGTGCCATCTATTACACTGTTTGGGAGATACTGCCTTTTTTTCTCATTTTCTTCTTCTGCCAGTTATGCCTGACGCAGGGCAAGGTTAGACTAAGAGGAGCTTTGTTTCTAAGAACAGCGTTGGAATGGCATCGTTTCGAAGATTAGTTCTTGGACCTCAGTGATCAAAACTTGACTCCAAAATGGTCCCTGCAAAGTCTGCTTCCTGGAGACGTCGTTCAATTGTCCCTCTTTAAGTTACTGACCAAGTTCTTGTATATTTGAGGCCTTGAGCAAGGGAAACTGGATGGCAAAAAGTACCAAACACCTTCAACATGCCTCGTTAAAAAAAAAAAGGCAATCAAGAGCCACGATTTTCTTGCAGAATGCGTAAAAAGTAATATAATTTTGTGGTATTTATGCATGAAATGTTTTCCGCGAGGGCATTTCCGGTCGATTCGTACAGCTTACTGTGCTACAGGCAGGCATTCTATCAAAAAGAAGCCCTCGCACCGGCAGCAGTCGTCTGTTCATGGCAGTGGCTTCCGGGACACCCGCGGCGACTTCGAGTGGCTTTAACAGCGCTCGCTCGATGCGCCATCCAGCTCCTCCTTGTAGAGATCAGTGATGCCAACTGCCTGGCCGAGCAGATAGCTCAAGCAAAAGTTAATGTAAGCAGCTATTGTGATGTCCTCCTGACAAACGGTAACACTGGCCTAGAGGATTCTCTTGGGAAGCTTGAAAAGCTTCCTAAGAGCTGCTGACAAAGCAGATGTACGAAAATTTAAAGCAACCAGTAATCTGATAAATCAACTGAAAATTAGGCCTACTGCTATGCAGCTACAATTCTTGTGCAATCACAGTTTAAAAATTTTTGATAAGTGTGATGATTTTTTGTTTTTCTACTTTCAACGACCATTTTTCAACAATTATTTCATGTGCTTGTTATGCAACCTAGATTGCTTGCTTGGTAAGTAAAAAAGGCTGTGTAGTTTATACCTGGTGATAATGCATTAAAAGCTTTTTTCAGACTGTTTCAGTGTTATATCTATTGTAAGTCAATTGAAATACTATGTACTTCTACCCCCTTTTTTTTTAAAGGTTTTAGTATGACATTATATGCCCCTAACTGTTCTAAATCAAGGTTCTTCTGTTCCAAAATCGACGTTTCGTTGCTCCAAGAACTGCTTCCAGTTAAGGTCCCTCTGTCTCACTCCTGCATATATTTACAGTACGATATTTATTGTATATTTACTGTAATATAATTGGCAATTTTTACAAAGTTGGATGTACTAGCTAGAATTCGTTTCTTTCTTTACAGATGCTGATGACCCTTTGAGGTTTAGAGCAAATCCTACAGCCCTTGAAGATGAAGTAAGTGGTTTCACTTGAAAAAAGAAGATGCTTGAATAATATTGCAGTATATTTATGGTATTTCTATTGTGCATAACTTTTTATTTTCGTCATCATCATCAGCCTGACTACGCCCACTGCAGGGCAAAGGCCTCTCCCTAGATCCAATCTTGTGCTTTCTGCTGCCACATTATACCTGCAAACTTTTTAATCTCATCGGCCCACCTAACTTTCTGTCTCCCCCTCATGCGTTCGCCTTCTCTGGGAATCCGGTCAGTTACCCTTAATGACCAGCCGTTATCTTGCCTACACGCTACGTGCTCGGCTTATCTCCATTTATTCTTGATTTCAACTATGATATCCTTAACCCTGGTTTGTTCCCTAATCCACTTTGCTCTTTTCTTGTCTCTTAAGGTTACACCTATCATTTTCATTTGCATCGCTCACTGCGTCGTCCTCAATTTAAGCTGAACCCTCTTTGTAAACCTCCAGGTTTCTGCTCCATAGGTAAATACCGCAAATGCAGCTGTTATATACCTTCCTCTTGAGGGTTGGTGGTAGATTACCATTCATGATTTGACAATGTTTGCCGAATGTGATCAATTCCATTCTTATTCTTCTAGTTGTTATTTCACTCTCATGGTCTGGCTCCGCGGCTACTAGCTGTCCTAAGTAGACATATTCCTTTACAACTTTCAGCGTTGCTCCACCTATCGCAGAGTGCGGTTTCTTGACGAGACTTTTGCACATTACTTTAGTTTTATGCATATTAATTTTCAGTCCTACTTTTCTGCTTTCTGTGTCCAGTTCAGTAATCATAAGCTGTAATTCGTCCCCTGAGTTACTCATCAAAGCAATGTCATCAGCGAATCGCAGGTTACTAAGATACTCTTCATGAACTCTTAACCCACGACTCTTCCCAATCTAGGACCCTCAAAACCTCCTTAGCATAGATTGTGTCTCCCTGCTTTATACCCTTCTTTATTGGGATTCTGTTGCTTTTTTTATGGAGAGCTGTGGTGGCTGTGGATCCGCTGTATTCCAGTACGCTTATGTAGGGTTCGTTGATGCCCTGATTCCATAGTGCCTGCATCACTGCTGATGTCTTGACTGAGTCAAGCTCCTCATAATCTATGAGGGCTATGTAGAAGGGTTGGTTGTATTCTGTGCATTTCTCTATCACCTGATTGATGGTATGAATATGGCCTATTGTGGAGTAGCCTGTACGAAATCCTGCTTGGTCCTTTGGTTGATTGAACTCTAATGTCACCTTAATTTTATTAGCTATTATTTTTGTGAATAGTTTGTCGAGAATGGACAGTAAGCAGATCGGCCTTGTAGAGAATGGACAGTAAGCACATCGGCCTGTAATTTTTTAAGTCCTTGACGTCTCCTTTCTTATAGATTAAGATGATGTTGGCGTTCTTCTAAGATTATGGTACCCTTCCTGTCAAGCGACACTTCATGTATGAGGGGGCCGGTTTTTCCAACACAATTTCCCTGCCATCTTTTATTAGGTCTGTTGTTACCTTATCCTCACCAGCAGCTTTGCCTCATTGAATTCCTTCGAGGGCTTTCGTTACTTTCCCTGTCACTATTATTGCTTTTTACGATATGGTTGTTACAGCTTCTGTACAGCTTTCTGTAGAACTCCTCTGTCACCTCAACTATCCTATCCATATTGGTTGTGACATTGCCTTCCTTTTCCCTTAAGGGGGGACATGGCAATGGGAATTGTAAATTTGGTCAAAATGTTCAGTTCTTCAGTTAATTTTTTCTATAATTCTAAGACCATGTTTTACATCGTAGTGGGATTTTAGACCAATATAAGTAGTAGAAGTTGAAAAACAAGCATTTTACTGGTGTACTGTCGTCAAAATCTATGTAGAAATGGGGCATAGCAAAATGCAAATTTGAAGTTTTCTCTTGGCACAGTGCCAACTCTATTGGCATCATCATAAAGAGGACAGATTAAAGCTCAAGATAGCCACAAAGATGCATTTCTCCAATGAAAAATAAAGCCAGCTTCCTTCTGAGTTCCGTTTTATCCGCTTCTAGCTCCCATTTCTTTGAGCTCCATTTTCTCAGCTTTTATTTTTTTAGCAGTTGCTTTCAGTCATCCCAGTGCCATTTCACAACAAATTAAGCTATAGCCATTCAGTTTCCTGCATTTGTGTGCACATCATACAGACTTTTGTAATTGGCTTTTTGTAAAAGTTGTTGGTACGACAATATGTCCAGGACATTTAAAAAAAAATTTGTGTGCTTACCTAAATATTAAAAATAAACTAATAGCATTACGGCACAAAATTAACCCTTGTGAATACCCTTATGCAAAAATTTTGATGAACTTGTGTCTAATTAGCTAATTAATTTTGGGATGACAATTAGAGTTTATCAAGTGTTATAACTAAAAAGTTATGTTTGATAGCTCTAAACCGATTTCATTTATAATATCAGCACAACAAATGACATCTGCATGCCGAATCTCATACCTTTGGCTTGATAAATAATAAAAATAATGTTCATTGCTACGTCCCCTCTTAATGCATACATCTGACTTTTGCCTATGCACAAGTTTGCCTTCACATGTTGTAGGCTTCTGCCGCCTTGTACAGCCTGCTCGATTCTCTCCATGTTATACTTTCTGATGTTAGCTACCTACGCCTCTTATTAACTTCGAAAGCTCCCTTAGCTCTATGTTTTCGGTTGAATTTGAGGCTTTCATGGTTTGTCATCTCTTAATGAGGTTTGTTGTCTCCTGGCATAGTTTGCCAGTGTCCTGTCTAGTGACAGTACCTCCGACTTCCATTGCACACTCTTTGATGATACTAGTAAGATTATCGTTCATTGTGTCAACCTAACGTTCGTTACCTACCTTATTCAGAGCTACGAATCTATTCTGAAGCAAAACTCAGCATTCCTGTACCTTCCCTCTCATTGCTGGCTCATTAACTGGCTTCTTGCATATTAGTTTATGCCTTTGCTTTTTAAAGTCTAGGTTAATAAAAGCTCTTACCATTCTATGGTTACTGTATAAGATCTTGCTAACTACTTCTACATCTTGTGCAATGTCTGGGCGTGCACACAGAATGAAGTCTATTTAATTTTTAGTTTCAGAACTCCTCCACGTCCACTTACAGTGAGCCCGTTTTCTGTAGAAGGTATTCAAGATCCGTAAATTATTACGTTCTGTGAGTTCTACTAAAAACTCCCCTCTGGCATTTCTATAGTCGATGCCATATATTCCCACACTGCATGGTGTCCGGCCTGTTTCTTGCCTACCTTGATAATAAAGTTGTCCATCGGTATAGTAAACAGTGTCTTTACCTTTATTAATGGCTGTCTCTACGTCTTTATAGAAGCATTCAACCAAGTGATCATCATGGCTCGATGTAGGCGCGTAGGCCTGTACTACCTTCATCTTGTACCTTTTTGTTAACCTTAATTATGATACTTGCTACCCTCTCACTGGTGCTATAGTATTCCTCTCTGTTTCCAGAGATATTCTTGTTTATAAGAAACCCCATCCCTAGTTCTCTTCTGTCAACTAATCCACGGTAGCATAGGACGTGTTCGTTCTTCAGCACTGTATAAGCCTCACGTGTTCTGCTAACTTTGCTGAGCTTTATTGCATCCCATTTAACACTCTCTAATTCCTCAAAATAGCACAAGTAGACTAGCCTCACTGGATAGCATCCTTAGCATTAAACGTAGCCAAGCTAGATTCCGATGGCGGCCTATCCACACCCAGAGATTCTTAGCACCCTCCGCTGCGTCGCAGGTCTGACCGCTGTCTTGGACAGTTGCTTCGCAGCCGCTCGGGAGTGAGGGCTGAGGGTTAATTTGTGCGTTAACATGGGAGGTAGTGGCCCAAGTACTGCCCCAGGGTGGCCAATACTGCTTTGGTGAGGGAGTGCATTACTGGCAGATGGCTTCCAGTGAGGCCACACTCCAGACCTTCTTCATATTATTTTATATATTGCAAATGTGCTGGCGATAGAATTTGATATGGTTTTGCATTGGTATTTTTTCTGAAGCTTTGCTGTCGTTTTTCAGAGTGATTATGAGTCGGCAGATAGTGCTGAAAAGGGATCTGAGGGTAAAGCAACCAAAGTGTATAGACCCCCAAAATTGGCTCCTGTTCACTATGGTAAGTTTGCCGTTTACATTTGCACCTAGCTCTGCCTAGTACAGTACTGCAGTTGAACAAGAATGCATCAAATGGTTTTCTATATTAAACAGTTCTAACATATCCTGGGAAACCCAAGACAAAGGTATATAGCTCTGTAGTATGTGTATGTCTCAATTCCATCTTGCATGAAATACAGTTGTTGCCTGCATTGACGAAATTGGTGGGGAAATGGTGAAATTTTGCTGTCACGAGCATTTTGTTATAAAATAACGGAATGATAGTACGGGTTTAGCGTTGATTCCATGAGGCGTTTATTGAAGAGCAAACAAGGTCAAGCCATGAGCGCTCCGAATCGAAGCATTCACGAGCACCAATCACGGTCCTCGTCTTCGTCTTTTGCTGGCACTGCTGTTTACAAGAGTAAGAATAGTTAAATCGTCTTCAAAATGGCAATCTAATTGCTAAATTTAGTTAGCTTACTTTATTGACCGCCATGTGGGAAGCACATAGATGTGCCTTTGCAAGGTGCACATGTCAAAGTATTGATGACTTGCAAAGCGGAGATTTTATTACTGTTCCTTGATGCTTGTTTAGTAAGTTTTTCTGGAGTACAGAAATATAATGTGATAAATACTAAGAAAAGAGTGAACTGCTAATTTCTTCACTATGAAGCATATGGCAATCTAATTGCCAAATTTAGTTAGTGTACTCTATTGACCCTTGATATGTGGGAAGCACATAGATCTGCTTTTGCAAAGTGCACATGTCAAAGTATTGATGGCTTGCAAAGCGGGGATTTTATTAGTGTTCCTCAATGCTTGTTTTAGTCATTTTCTCTGGAGTAGACCAATATAATGAGATGAATACTAAGAGAAGAGTGAACTGCTGATTGCTTCATTATGAAGCATATTACCTGTTGCCATTGGTAATTGTAAAAATGATCGTCACACTGCTCTACGAGCTTGAGCAGTCTCCTGGTACAATGTGAAGGGCTTATAGGACGGCTTGAATGAAAAATTAACCATATGTAAGCTTTTTACAGGGAAAGCTCTTATGAGATCACAACTCGGGTCACGCGCAGTTGTCCGCCGCTGCCCGTGTCCATAACAACATCGCGCGAAATTAAAAAAAAAAAAAAAAACCTAGCACTAATGACACAGTGGAGCTGGAACCTGGATCCACTGGGTACCAACCCAATATCCTACCACTGAGCCACACCGGTGCTTGGTACTTATTGGCAAACTTGCCTTAGGCAGGCTTGGTGTCGGGAAAGCAATCGTGTTAATACGACTTATAAATCATTTTAAAACAGCGAAAGAACAACTAATTATCGCACAATGCGAATAGCATAATGAGTGGGTCATCCAGTGCTCCAACCCATTACAAAAGCTTGATCTTGTTCTCCTATTAACTGTGGCGCATACCCACTTCAGCCATAATTCCTCATCGTCATCAGCCACTGTATGAACCATTGGCACAAAATTCCTTGCAACTGTTTAACGGATACCACGCCTCTCAGAAGAATGATGAGAAATAGCATAGCGAATGCTGGCCTACTACCCCAAAAATTTTATTAATGCCCTAGCGGATATCAAGTAAGTGTGCTTGCAGTAGTTGGCCAATGAGTGTTTTGAAAGGCTCTGAGAGGCCACCCTTCTAGCTTTTGCGGTGACTGTGCTGCGCCTTCCGCGCAGGCCTAGCATTTTTATGCCTTCAACTTGGCCTTTGAGCAAGAAATTGGTGGATTTTGCTTTTCATTATACCGTATTTACACGCGTAATGAATGCACTCGCATAATAAATGCACCCAAAACTGCAGTTATCAAAACCTTAATTTTCTTTCTGCCCCGTAATAAACGCAACCCCTACATTTGTCTGCTGCAGTCCCGCTTACCAACACCTGGTGCCTCCTTGCTCGTTGGATCTCTTCTGTTTTTTATTATGCCGACCCCCTTTGGCTACCGTGACTTGCTCCCTCCCCCCATTCACCCGTTTTCGTGCGCCGTATTGCTCTATCTGTGTGCCGCATGCTTTTTATTATCTTTGTGTCACAGCGGGGTTGACGAACGATGCGAGTGTAGAGACATCGCAGCTGATAAAGGTCGGTTCATGTATTAGCCGCAATGCATGTGCCGCACTCTGGCGGAGAAGGAAAGAGCGTCGCCGATTTGCTCATTTGTCTCCCCCACTTGGGTGCGGCAGGTGTCTTGGTACATGCATTGTGGCTTGGCGGCTAGCCCATGGAACGGCCCTAAGCGCACTGCGAGCAAAGGTCACGAAACTGCCCGCGCCAAGCAATGGTACGAAATACGAATATGAAACTTTAAGGCCTACTCACATGCCGGTTATTTTCGAGCAATGACGACAGGGTTTGCTGTCGCTATGGCTGTCGTGAGGAGCCATTCGTTCTTGGTGAACCAGAAAGAATCGCTTGTCACCCAGAAAAGATCGTGACTACTTCCGCAACATGGTAGCACCCCCGATTCTCCTTTTGGTGATAATTTGCTTTTCATGCTTGTTATCCGCGCGTACTTCACGGAATGCAAGATATACGTACCTTTTCTACAGTAGCGAGACGGCAGCCGTATTTTGTCGTTAATCTTGTTATCAACGGTTTGTCAGATGCGAAGCAGCTCTTTGACTAGCCTGTGTAACGTTGTCCCTCGGCGCCAGGGCGGTGCCAAGTAGGCCACGCCTTTCCTCGCAGTGTGCGCGCGTGACGTCACACTCTTCCTAGCCTGTCACCGCTCGCCGCGTGACATCTCTCTCGCCTCACCCTCTTCATCGCTCGCAAAGCTTGAGCCCACTCCTCACATCGGCATCATCTCCTCACCCATGCCGCCTCTCTCCTTGTGTCGCTGAGAAGAAGCCGTGGGTAGGTGCGCTTGGCGCCGCTGCTTGCTGCGCAATCACGCCGATGGGCGGCACACCACCGGGGTATGCTTTCCGGTAGTGTATCTTTCCCGGCCGTCGCCGACGTTGCGGGTTAGTGAATGGCTACATCACGCCTGGAACACCGACGAGGCGCATGCAAGGGAAGCCGAACACAAGTGTCGGCAGTGGAAGGCCAACGACTCTGAGGAGGTGCTAGTCAAGAACGCCGATCGCGTTGGAGAATAGAGACAGCGCGTGAGAAACACCGACGCTACACCGAGTTTCACTTCAAACTGTTCTTCCAGCACCTCCGTCGACACCCGTTTCAATCAAGTCAACGCTGTGCGCACCGCTGCTGCTTCGCATCCCATCAGGGTTCCCTTCAAGGAGATGGCCCACAGTTTTTTGATGCTTCGGTAGTAGCTTGGTGCAATGTCAATGGCAGTGTTGTGGTTGTCGTGCATGGTTGCCTCGAAGCTGGCTAAGTGCGTCGTAGTGCCATAACGCACTCTTCTGGGCGCCCCTTGAGATCACAGCAGATACTAATGTTGTGGTTAAACGATTGCAAGAAAGCTCTGAAACTCTTATATAGAGTGCGTGGGCGGTGCAGGGACAACTTGCAGAAGATATCGCCTTTAACCCCTGAAGATGAGGGAAGTGCAAAAGAGCAGCTGTTTCGAAACATTGCACGCGTGTGTATGTCAGTTGCGAAAAGCTAAGTGACCTAATTTTTTTTTTTACATTACCGAATTTTTTGCTCCTTTCGAAAAAGCCTTCATAAAATATGCCCTGCATAATAAATGCGCCCACAACCGTGCTTCGACTTTTCGAGAAAAAAAGTGCATTCATTGTGCGGGCAAATACGATACTTCATGGGAAAAATTTTGGCATTGCACCAAATCAGCTGCTTTGACACTCTATATTGCCACTGAGTGTTATGTCCTGGCTTCTTTGTCTTTACGTGATCAAGGCAGCCTCTGAGTCTTTGAATGCCTAGCAAAAAGAAGTTATTTCCAGTCATTTGTGAAATTATCAGCCTCTTGCTTTGATAATGCTTTGCATTGCAGTTGCTGACTAATCTTTGGGAATTGCTAAAAAGTCTGAAACACCAGAATTATAAGAAAATGTGCAACTTTACAGTGCAAGTGGCAAAAATAATTTTGTGTAGCATTCTTAGATTTCTGTTTTTGGCAGTAACATAAATTTCGTAAGACTAGCATGAGATGCATCAGTTTCTACATCTTGAAGGCACTGTTGGCACAGTGCCAAGCATATTGTTTCACATTATCACATTATCAGAAATGCTGCCACCCATTAGGTGTCCAGTGGTAGTCAAAATTAAATATTGCATAAGTATGTTCAAGTGTATCTAACTGGAACATGGCACAAGTTTCTCAAAGCTTTGCTGTGCGCACGTACATTTTGCCTATATTTGCACTGTGGTGGCCGTTCCAAGTGCCAACTGCCCGGATTAGCTGACACACTATATGGTAATTACAACTACCACTTTGAACTCTGATTTCAACAGCATTCCTTGGCAATCATTGAGAGTTTTCTGTAACATTGTTGGGGCTCTTAGAAACAATAAAAGTTAATACAGCTTTGTCCTTGTGGTGTCAAGCCTGAAAAAAAAAAAAAAAATTAGAGCTGATTGGCCTTGTTCGTTTCTTTTCGGTTTTCTCTTTTTTTCCTCCTCTCTTCCTTGTTCTCTTTCCAATTTTTTTCATTATTTCTATTATTGTTTTTTCTCTTTCTCTCTCTGTTTCTCACTTGCTTCCTCTTTCAATTTTTATACGGGGTTTGTGTTGTCAAGTTTCCCTAGCCATAGTAATAATGTCCGCACTAAGTGTCATTGTTTAGCCTCTCGGAGAGCAAGACGAAGAAGACCTCTTTAACACGAGCGCGTGTTCAGTATGCTACAGTTCGCATTGCAATGGACGAATGCTACCAGGTACACGTCACGAAAATGCGGTGGTGCTGTCGTCCGGCACTTAGTTTCATGTAGTAGGCAAAAGCCGCCATGCCTACTGCAGTTGCTGCTGTGTTCTCGCTGGTGTGTGCACTGTTTGTCGCTGTGCAAAGGAAAAACAGGGTTCATGCGAGTCCTTGAAATCCTTTAAAACCGCAGAATTCGAAAAGTTCGTTTTCAATGCCTTGAAAGTGCTGGAGTTTTTAGAAATCTTTGAAAATTCTTGAATTTCCTTTTTTTTAAGTAAACATTGTCGCGCATTTCACGGCACATTATTTGTGATGGCACAAATGTAGCAGGTGGCATATATAATGTGTTCATTAAAAAAGAACTGAGAACATCAGTATCTATTGCACGGAACTAACACTGTGCATTTGTGGAAACTAAGTAATACTGGAGAATGAGAAACAGAAGAAATTTTGCATTGAGAAGGAGGTGGAAATGCTTAAAAAAAAAGAAAATGAAACTAGAAGTTGTAAGGAAATGAATTACACTATCTCCCCAAAGGGGACCATGGGGAGATGCAGAGCATTGCAGTTGTTTAGCGTGAGCAGTCCGTTTTTTTCAGTCAAAGAACTCGCTAGCAGACGCTTCCTCTGCGTCGGCTTTGCAAGACAGCGTTGAGAGTAATGCCTAGAGGAGAGGGGAAGCAATGCTAGGTTAGCTGACGCTCCCTGCATCATGGTTACGAGGAAGGAGAGGGGGAGCATAGGAGAGGAGGAGCATAGGAAAGGAGAGGGATGCCCATGCGCAATGGCGGAGCGAGCACTAGTGGGTGGTAGGAGATATGTGGAGAGAATAACGCGCAGCTGCTAAAGCACTACCTGCTCCTTTGCAAGACGCGGTGGGGAGGAATGCTTAAAAGAGAGGGGGAGTGAGCATAGGTTAGCAGATGTTTCCTGCGTTGGCGATGGGAGACAGGGGAGGGGATGCCCATGCTCAATGGGGGATCGAGCGCAAGTGTTAGGAGAGATTCAGAGAGAGTAACGTGCAGCCGTAGGAGAGAAGTAGGAGAGTCGTGCATGCGTAGTGTGAGTGTGGACTATGGACGCGGGACATACCCTTGAGCAAGAGATGCTCTGCATCTAATAACAGCTACAGCAGACTCTTAATGCAGAAAAGGCAAAGGCAATTAGTGACCTGACGTGCATCATCAAGTCCAACAGCTTTAGGAAGACTGCCTAGACCAAGTAGCAGGAAATAGTGGATATTGATATGAAAATTCAGAAAAAGAAATAAGGTGTTGCATAATAACTGTCCCTTAGTTTTTCTTATCTCAATAAAAGTTTGCAATTTGTATCATACTGAAAGTGATTACAAGTGCAACTTTAAGAAATTGATTGAAAGTTGTCTAGAAAGAAAATGTCAGTAGAGCCACGTTTTTGATGTCTGCTCCAGTGATGGTACTTTTTTACAATTATATTTATTTCAAGCTCCCATTTTTCCCTGAACATGTGTTAGTTAGGTTTCTAACAAACAATGTGGTTCTTGAAAATTCACACACATAGTCTTGAAAGTCCTGGAAAGCCCTTGAATTTTTGCCGTGTAAACGAGCAGGAACCCTAGAAGAATAACTGGTGTACCGACAAGTTGTCACGATTATTTGTACGGGAAGGCACAAAGAAGATGGGCTAGGTCTTTTTTTTTTTACAGTGAAAGCTGTTATGAAATCACAACACGGTTCACGTGTGCGCCGTAGTTGTGCGTTGTCACCGGTGTGTGCGTTGTCACCGGTGTCTGTAACCACTATCGCATGAAATAATAAAAAAAACTAAATAAGAAGCACCAAGGACACAATGGGATTCCAACCCGGGTCCCCTGCATGCCAACCCAGTATTGTACCACTGAGCCACGTCAGTGCTTGGAACTCCTTTGCAAACTTGCCTTAGGCAGGCTTGATGCCAGGAAAGTAATCGCGTTAATATGAGTAATAAAGCATTTTAGGACATGAGACAAACAACCTGATGTTACATGATGCGAATTGCGCTACAAGTGGTTCGTCGAATGCTCCAGCCCTTTACAAAAGCTTGATCTTGTTCACCTTTTAACGGTGGCGCATACCCACTGTGGTTATTGTGGGGATTACAAAATATTCTGCCATAATTCATTGTAGTCAGCCATAGCACAAAAAAATTGTACAAGGTTTTTTGCAAGTGTGCAGCAGGTACCACACTTCTCCGAAGAATGACGAAGGATGACATGGTGAATGTCTGCGTACTACACAATGATTAATGGTCTAGTGGGTACCCTGCAATTGTGCTTGCAGAAGCTACCCAAAGTGTGCGAAAAAAAGGCTCTGAAAGGCCGCTCTTCCAGCTTACGCTGTGACAGTGCTGCACGTTCAGTGGAGGCCCGGCATTTTTTTTCTTTTTTTTTTCTTCAGTTTTTTGTTTACAAAAACCATCGCTCGCAGGAAGGGTAGCCGCACGAGAACTTGCCTTCGACGCCATTTTACGTTTCTCTTTTGGAGTAGCTTACCCAGCAAAAACACTTAGTAGTTCTGTCAAGCATTTGTGATTGTAATATGCCACACCGTATATTTTGGAATAATTCTTTACACGTGTAGGCATAGTGAGCATGTTTATCTCAAAGCATTTTAACACTGTGAATAGCATTGGCATATGCGAAAATATGCGAAGAATATCTCGCATTTGGGCCATCGTTGATATAACTGCAGAAGTCTTAGACTCGTCAAAATGATTTTGTTATACTCGTGTGAACTAAAGGTGTCACTCTGAACGTCATGAAGCATGTGTTTCTTTCTTCGTGGACACGGTTCAATAAAGTAGCAGCGAACGAAAATATGACTTCTATTATGCTTTTTCAGTTTATATGTGGTTGCAATTACACACCTGACTATTGGGTCGGGCTGTTCTGGCTGCGGTGATCTTCGTGAGCTTTTCACGCCTGTGAGATTTAAGAGAAAACCAGTAATTGGAAAACTTGCTTAGTCTGTTTATGGTTTGTACGCATTTCACGGCCTCGGTTGGAGCGCACAAATTGAGTCGTGGACCTGTCAGGTACGTAACGGCATTGTCCCCAGCATGTAGCTGAAGCATTATCGCAAGCTTATTGAGGTTGAGTGTTGCCGAGATCACACTGGTTGTCTGCATGAATAACTTTTTCGGCATATCTAACTTTGTTAGATGCAAGGATTTACCGTAACGATTCGTAGCTATGTATTTTTGCACTGTGCATTTGCAGCATTTGCATATTGTACCCTAGAGCTTTTTGCTGAACTGGGTCAGTCGTTCTTGCATTAGTTAACATATTAAAATGACCAAGTGTCATTTAGACTGCCGCAACAACTATGATATTTCGCCACTGAGCCACATTCCCACCATTAAGATACCTCATGTTTTGATAAGTTTCTCAAAGCTAGAGCTACAGGTCAGCAAGGCTCATATGTTAATTTCAGAGCCTCTTACAGCCTCTGCAACTTCCTCTGTTGTGGCCGTCACTTGTAACCATGCGGTAGGCATCCCAACGTGCCGTGATCGGTGTCAGATTTTGCATCGGCTGCACCATTTGTCACGTGATCACAGAGTAGAGGGTGGTAGCGTGCTTTTGGCTAGGACGGATGGGCTAGAGTGCACAAGAACTTCTGAGTGATGCAAACAGCTGCCTTGGCGTAGGCCTTTCAGCCTGGAATGATGCAGTGGTGCTGGCATCGACCAATTTTCCTGGGCGTAGGGGTGACAGGCGTGCCGCATATGCGTTGGTACCTCAGTTAGTCCTCATTAGTATTGTGTCTCGCATATAGTATGCTGCCCAGGGCAACCTCTTTCTATATTTTTCTTTCCTGCTATAGTGCTGTGGGGTTTCATGAATACTATTTGGGTGAAAATAAGGATGATTCAAGATAGTTTTTACCTATTATCATTGTGGTTGCCACTGACCACCTTAAAGCGGCGCTGCGCATTATGCAGTACTGTATGTACACTTTGTGATGAGGAACCCTCTAGCCGGCATGCATAGGGAGGGGGGGGGGGGAAGAGGAAAAAAAGAAAAAGGAATACTTTGCGAACAGAACGAGTAATTCTTGGCCCTTTTGTGAAAAACACCAACGCTCAAATCAAGTAGAGGCCTGGTTGCTTCAGGTTGGGTTCTATATATGAAAACGAAAAATCACGCTTTGCTGACATTGTTTGGAGAATAGTAGAGCCTTTTTAAAAGCTCTCTTGTGCTTTAGAAGATTGTAACGCATTCATTGTGATAGTGCACACAAAAATGCTCATATGTGTCTACTGCAGAAAAACCTCTTTAGTAGAACATTCTGACAGGATACCTTGAGTTTAAAAAAGGCTGTACCACTGCATAGCAAAAGGAAGTACTAATAATAATGATAATGATGGCATTAGTAATTCATATCGTATAAATATATGGATTTCATATTTTTACTAACAATCATACAATGGTAATAAAAAATTCTCAAAAGCATAAATTTTAGAGCCAGAACACAGAAGACAGCATAAAAATGCAGAAAACAGAATAGGAGAGCTAATGTTATGTTGCAAGCAATACTAATTTAATGACAATGTGTTATAGTTACAAAATCTAAAAAGACACTAAATTGGAACAATGGATCTGTGCAGATAAATAAATCGTAGTGTGACAACTTTAAAATTGTTAATTTTTTTCTCATTGGCACATTAATGGTGGAGAAAATCAGTATTAAAATTTCATTTTTAAGTTTGCACTGAAATTTCTTAACGTGACATCACGAATGTGAGTTTTTTTTTTTCCATATTTTAGCAAGCTTTGCTGAATTATACATGTTGAAACTTGATATGTCAAACCTATGGTGCCCTCAGAGATTAATGTACTTAATTTTTACGGATTAAAAACTACATGGGGCCAAGTAGACACCGACAAAATTTATAAGGTCATGGCAATTGGGGCGAGAATTTTGATGTGTTGTTATTTTTACGCCTTTTGGCACTTATGAAGTGTTTCGCGGCAAGTGTAGTTATTTCAGAATTGTTTAAGGGACACTAAAGTCAAATAACAATTTACATCAGAGTGAAAGCTCAATGTATGACAACATCTAAAGTGACAATGTTATCAACAAAGGTGCCCTACTTACCGAGAAATTAAAGTAAATGCACAAGAACACAAGCACCACAGTAGGACATTCTCAAAATGACATCAGACGGGCCGTCTACAATTAATCGCTAGTAATAGATCTGGCTGCACTAAATGAACCTTCTGTGCACCAAGACATGCAATAAAATGCTGCTTGTTCGTTTTTGTTTGATTCATGGAAAAAAGAACCGCCGGACGTTACTATGGTGAATGATCCGAGTGGTTCAAAAATTCAGTTTTCGTGTTGGTACATTGAACATGTGGTGCCATCTAGCTTGGCGCAGTTAAACCAAAAAACGTCGGCCATGGCCGCCAAGGGCGGATGCGCGTGCCCGCCATCTCGGATGTTATGGTTATTGCTGCTATGGCTCCCACTGCTTTCTGTGTGATGCTACTAGTGCAGTAAAGCCGGACAACATTGTCCACGGCAACAGTGACGTGAGCCGGTCCGGTGAGTCCGCTTGTTGAGGAGGGTAAGTTGAAGTGCTCTAACCCGATGCAAACCACTAAAACGTGATTTTATTTCAAAATAGGCCCTTTCTTGGCACAAAACCAACACTACGAGGTTTCTGGAGTGCTATTTCAACAATCAATGTCAACTTAATACTAGCCTTTAGTGTCCCTTTAAGGGGTGATTTACAAATGTGAGAAAAATCGCTTTTCTCTTTGGTGTCTCTTGAAAACTTAGCAGTGCAATAAAGTACCGTATTTACCCGCATAATTTACGTCCTCGCATCATTTGTGCACGCCTAATATTTAGCCAGCGTTTTTGAAAAAAAATATATTTACTCGCATATCTTGTGCACCCCGACCTGCCCAAGCCAGCTCGCCGGCGCGCGCACCTTTAGACATTTCGAAGTTTTTCGGCCTGGTGCGTGCCTCGCCAAGCACACGAGCGCAGTCAAACATGCTGCGAGTGTAAAGTCGCTTCTTTCGAGGATTTCCCCAGAACTAGGGTCCCTAAGACACCGCAGCAGGTTGCTGAAACTGCTCGAGCGTTTGGCTCCCACTATCTCCCAATTTCTGCCACCGCAATAATGGCGAGAATGCTTGCTTGCGTCACGGCACAGACGACTTTCTGCATTGGAGGCGCGCGAGGGCCTCTTGCGCCAATTGTTCCCCTCGTTCTCCGCACCCGCGCTGTAAAGCATGCTTGATCGATTTCGGAAGTTTAGGTTTTGCCATCCGGCCGACAGGTTTTGATGGCTCCTGAGCGATGGGCTACAATAATTATATATACGGTGAAACTGAAGCTTGCTGTTGTAAATTTCGCCGAAGAAAACGGGAAGCGTGCCGCCAGAAAGCACTTCAAGGGGACTTACTTCAACGTGACAACTAGCACGATCAGTATACGAGAGAGCAGAAGAGTGGGCAAGTTTCCTGCCTTAAAGGAGGCCTTTTCAATTATTTATAGATGCCTAGTTCTTCCGGTATCGCCGTGTCATGAGACTTAGTTTCTCCTAGCATTGTCGAAAGAGCTTCCGATCTCGCTCGACGGAACCGAGGACTATGCACTTAGGGAGGGCGTTGGCAGCGGCCGCGACGATAATTCCCAATCGGATTTCGCGACCAGTGATTTACGTTAGACCGCGCGTGACCAGATCTGACTGGTTAAAGTACGCGCTAATTCTTTAAAAATGAACAAGTATACTTCGTTTGTGCTATAATTTATTTCTTTTTATAATGTATAGACTGCGCCTGCTAGGACTGTGACACAATATTTCGTAAGCGGTCCCGAAATCCCTACGTAATTTGTGCACCCCATGCTCAGGGCCGTGAAATCGCAGGGAAAAGTGTGCAAATTATGCGAGTAAATAAGGTATGCACAATAAATTACAGCATTTTTATGCTCCTGCAGCAATTTATAACCAACCCAAATACAAGTGTCGCTTGAATTTCTTCATTTTTCATTCTGAGACTTGTTGAGACCCTCGATACAATAATATGCAAATAAAGTGCAACTTGCACAGTACAGGCGGCGTCAAGTGGTTTCACAAGCCAGTAAATGTTTCACTCCGAAAGAATTAGTCATTATTATGATTATTTCGGAGCCCTAAAAAGGAATAATTTCCGGCTCTGTTGCACACACGGACATCCAGTTCGGGAACCTGGCGTGCATAAGTGGTTTAAACGCTGTTATTTCACCATTTCATGAGCAAAAGCGAGATGCTGGCCATGCCACAGAGCCTCACAGAGAAAACCAAACAGGAAGATTGGGCAGCGGCAGCGCCGCTGTTACTTTCCCCACTGGTGGGGACAGGTACAAGCAAGGGGAGAGCGTTCCAGTTGCGACACTCAAAATTTCTAGTACACCTTAGCTGGTTGAAGCCTATGTGCCTAGACGTCATTGCAACAAACCTACATGTATCGACAGCGCCTACTGCTATTTACAACTATAGAGTAGGTCTGTATGTGGTTTTGCCTGCATTAATATCATCATAAAGGCTCTTGAAGAACAAGACGTAGAAGACATGCATTAATATTATCGGGGTGCTTGAAGAAGAAGAGGAAGAAGACTTCTCTTTGGCATGGGTGCATGCTCAATATGGTACAGTTGGCTATGCTTAGGACAACCAGTGAGCCTTCTAATCAGGATTCTAACTCAATGTGGTGCAGCTGTCGCATGTGCCAGTGCATTATTTTCTCGGCACAAGCATTATGGTACATGTGGTTTTGCCTGTGTTATGCCAAAAGACGATGACAGCATACGATCACAGTATACGACAGCCCGGCCCCCTAAATTGCTTCACGCTTAAAACATACGCGACTTTTTATTTGTCAAATCTCTGGTCTTGAAGGGTTACCAACTCAGAATTTTGTGGTTGAGGTTGCCTGCAAGATCGATTCCCGTGAACATGAATAAATCATCTGCAAAATATCAACAGTGTATTTAGCTTGGAAGCTATTTTAAATTATTTTTGAAGTTTGCATGAACGATCGACTCCCTCGCACTATTCGCACCCTCAAAGGAGGCCCATGGTAACCCCCATACTTCCCTCATGTGACCATGCTGCAACAAGTTATGATGACATTATTGCTGCCATTTTTAATGTGCCGCATTTTCACCAGCAGACTACTACTCGGCTGCTCCTCGCGATCCTATGACCATGACGCCCGAGTTGAAAGTTTTGTGTTTAGCAACATTGCTGTCCCGTTTCCTATTTGAAAAAACTTCTGTATGCAAGTGCATTACAGTTATATGTCCTGACAAGGTCGAGCATTGCACCCGCTAGGTGGTGATAGTCGCACCCGGAAACTTTGCAAAAGGTTGCCTGCAAAAACTTTTTCATTTGATGTGTCTATTTTGTCATAGAGGTATTAAGCGCATGCAATAAAGCGTGTGCATTATGGGAGGATTTTATCAAATCGAAAATGTGCATACAGTCAAACCTCGTTATAACAAAGTTGAAGAGGAAGTCGTAATTGCTTTGCTATAACCATTAGTTTGTTATAGCCAATATCTATTTCTACCGACAATTAGCCAGCAAGAGAGAATATACTCGCCAACGAATATCACAGCAGCCCACCGCGCAGAGAAAAACGGCTGTCGGGAGGGGAAAAAAAAAGCAAATTGATAAAGAACAATGCACTTTATTTCCGCCAAATTCAGCACACCAGCTAGCAGATCACTTTGAAGAAAAATAGTCCTTAATAGACTTTCGCCGATTCTTCCTCACGTGAATGACCGTTTTTTCAGCTGCAGTAGCTATTTCGAGTCCATCCTCATCGTCATCCTTAGCGCCAAAGAAGCGGCACAGCAGGCCTGTCGTATCCAGTGCTTGCGCAGGCGTCGGTATATCGGGTTCGCCAACATTATGCTCCGGGTTGTCCACACATTCATCACTGTTGTCATGCACCCCCGTCACCACACACACAATTTTCGCATCTGTCACCGCATCAGCATCGGCACCGACGTACATGCAGAAAGTGTTGCAGTCAGGCACAACGCCGGCGTCTAACCCAGAACGTTTGGGCCTGGTTGCCCGTGGCAGGTTGAAGTATGAAGTATCGAGGCGGGTTGAAGTATGAGGGGCTGGAAAGATATGAGACTGGGCGAAGGATGAGTTGCTGTGATAAAGTGAGTGAAAGAACGATAGTTGAGTATGTCGCCTGCGCATGGGAAGTTTGGTAAGGCTAAGGTCCGATTTTAGTAAAGAAACACTTATGTAACGAGAGTAGGATGATGAGATGAACTGAGCAGCTTTATTCTGTACCATTTCGAGCATGTTAGTAAGACCGATTTGGTGAGGATGCCATATGATTGAAGCGTATTCTAGGGATGGCCGAACTAATGAATTAATCCCGGCTGCGGTGGCTGCATTTCTGATGGAGGCGGAAATGTTGTAGGCCCGTGTGCTCAGATTTGGGTGCACGTTAAAGAACCCCAGGTGGTCTAAATTTCCGGAGCCCTCCACTACGGCGTCTCTCATAATCATATAGTGGTTTTGGGACATTAAACCCCACATATCTATCAATCAATCGAACTAATGAATTGAAAGCGCGCAGTCTTGTGTTCTTATTAGTGAAATGCAAGCGATGTTTTGAGAGGCTGAGTTTCTTGAGAGCCTTATTAGTAGTATACTCTATGCGAGCAGTCCAGCTTAGATCTGAAGTGAGTATTACGCCCAGATACTTAAATGACGTGACTTTTTCTATTATCGAATCGTTTATTTTATAAGAGCTATAGCATGCAGAAGTGATATTAGTAAACATGTGGTGCTTGGTTTTTTCGACATTAATTTCCATTTGCCATTTGCTGCACCATTCTCCTAACCTGGTAAGATCCTCTTGTAGTTCTGCAACATCATCTGTGGAAGTTATTTTCCTATAAACAACGCAATCATCCGCCACAAGACGAATTGATGAACTTGTGTTAGATGCAATGTCATTCGTGTATACTAAAAAGAGAAGAGGACCCAGCACACTGCCTTGTGGCACACCAGATGTTCCTCGGGTAGGATGAGATATGCAGTTGTCAAGTTTAATTGACTGAGACCTGTTGTTTAGAAATTCTTGTATTCATGCAGTCGTTTTCTGGTTGAGGCTGAGGTGACTTATTTTTAGCATTAGCCGGTTATGGGGAAAACGATCAAAAGCCTTAGAAAAGTCTATGAAAAGCGCGTCGATGCAGATGGACATATGAAGAGCTGTGTGCAAGTCTGTCACGAGTTCGAAAAGTTGAGTCTGACATGATAATTTTTCTTGAAAACCATGTTGGGTTTGGAGAAGTAAATTGTTACGGTTGAGGTGACGCATGATTTGGGAGTGTATGATGTGCTCTAGTAACTTACACGAGATAGGCATGAGTAAAATAGGCCTATAGTTGTGGGGGTGATTGCTGTTGCCGGACTTAAAGAAAGATGGGTATCACATTAGCCAATTTCCAGTCATCTGGTATATAACCAGAGTCAAAGGATTGCTGGAAAATGAATGCAAGTAACTTAGCTGAATGTTGACAGGTTAATTTAAGTAGTTTGGCGCTGATGCCATCGGGGCCGGGACTGGTTTTAAGGGGAAGTCTACTGATAGCACTAGCTACCCCGTGCTCTGTTATTAGGATTGCTGGAAAAGGGTATTCAGTGGGCAGTTGTGACAGTGAAAGAGAATCATTCAGTGGAAGTTCTTCAGTGAATACCGTAGTGAAAGGTTTGTTGAATTTTTTAGCGGAGTGTTCTACTGATAAGGTGCTGCTGTCTGCCCTCATTAATACTGCTGTTGAGTGGGTGCTTTTGGGGTTCACGATATTCCAAAATTTTTTTAGGGTCTGTTTTCATGAGGTAAGGTAGCGTTTTGTTAAAGAATTTATCTTTCCCTTGAAAAATGATACTGTGTGTCTCAGCTGAAATGTTTTCTTAAGCTTCCCAATCTTGGGGACAGTTCGAGCGACTTGCTTTTCTGTAAACCCTTTTCTTCTTGTTCAGGGCGCGTTTTACGTCTCGCTTGAATCATGGGTCATCTGATCTAGAACGTATTGTTAGTTAAGGAATTTCTTTAAGTTTATTCCGGAACAAACACCAGTTTACATTAGTTTTACGGTCGTCAAAGTATTCGTAAAATTCCGCTGCGAAAGTGTGTAGCATACTGTTAATTTTTGTTGTGTCGGTACGCGCATAGTTTAGCAACTGTTTTTTAGTTTTTTATTTCCTTGCAGTAAGAAGTGAAACTAAGCAATGGACAACCCTGTGATCACTGATTTTTTCTAGCACGCATGTACTGCAGATTTTGGGGCTGTTAGTTAGGACCAAGTCTAAAACCCGATCCTTCCGCGTAGGTTTATGTACAAGTAGTGTTAGATTGTGATAAAGGAGCAGCTGAAGAAATCGAATACATTCAGATCAATTATTGGGATGAAGGGCAACAGAGTGGACCAATCTATTTCTGGATAATTAAAGTCACCACCTACGAATAAAAGTGAATTAGGAAATTTCTGTGTAACTTGTTCAATGGCTTCACCAAGAAGTTCCGGAAACTCTGAATTGCTGTCAGGGGGTGGATAACAAGCACCAATGATGCAAGCAACATGACCAATGTGACATGATGCCCAGACTATTTCGAGAGGTGAGTCCACTGAAATTGGAGAGGGGTGGTATAATTCGTTTATTGCAACAATCACACCACCACCTCGGGAGCCGGTTCTATCTTTTCGGAAGATGATGAGTGACGATGGTAATGAAAGTTCGCTGCTTGTGACGTCCTCAGACAGCCAAGTTTCGGTACCGATAATGATTTCTGCAGAGCACGTGTGCATGACGTCTTTTAAGATGTCAGTCTTATGGTATACGCTACAGAAGTTAGCCAAAAGCATCGAAAATGAGTCACTGGGTGAAGGGCGCTGATTATGTGACGCTAAACATCATTTAGCAGATCGTTCAGGGTCTGAGGACACCTGAACCGCAGAGCCACTGGCTGGGTCAAAGTGATAAACCTTGCCTTGTAGGTGAAATTTGTTAAAACGCACTGAAAAGCGGGGGTTGTCAGTACGGTTGCTCTTGGTGAAGTCCCGAAGTTTTTTTCTTGCGAACTGAACACTCGGCGAGAAATCTTCTTCAAGCCAAACTTTTGGTGTTTCCAGGTTTTTAAGCTTGTACGAGTTGCGCAGGGCATCTATTTTAGATTTAAAGTTTAGACACTTAACAATAATCGGACGCTGAAAGCCGGGACGACGTTGGCCAAAGCGGTGTGCCCTTTCGATATCTCCAGCTGTAATCTTAAGGTGGTTAGTGAATAAATCCGTGATGATTTGCTCTGTCTCTGTGTATTCTTCGTGATCACCGTCAGGAAGGCCTTTGATGATAAGGTTGTTCCTCCTCATTCTGTTGTTCATATCAACTATTTCAACTAGCTGTCCACTTGTCTTGCTTATATTCGACTTGACTTCATTCACAGATTCAGTGACAGCGTCAAAGTTGTCTTTGAACTTTGCCACGCTGTTAAAAGTTTTTTCAATGGCCGTGACACGAGTCTTCAAGGCAGTCAAGTGCTGTTTGATATTATTCAAACTTTTTGTTGTCTCGTCATGACATTCTTTTATGAGGGTGACCACATCCTCATTCCTGGGGCCTGGGTTAGCTTCCACGTCCCCCGCGCATAGCAAAAGCAAGGTAAGACACGTTAACGCCAAAAACAGAGACAGCCTGGGGCATAGCGCGCTGATTGCAGTTAGTTTCAGCTGAGACTGAACATGGGGGAAGCTCTTAGGTTCACTACAAGCAGAGAACGGGCCGATTCGAGCGCAATAAGCACACAGGTCAACACCCATCGTTACACAAATTGCGGGGATCCACAGCCACAGAGGTTATTAGCAAAAAGGCTAACCAGATAAATAGTCTACCTATAACAGGAGAAGGCATAAGCCAAGCAAGATGACACTTGTGGCCGCGAATCCCACATGGAAACCGACTGTTCGGCGTTAATAAGGCTTGTGGTGGCGCTGCAATCATGTGACGTCACGGGATGCGTCACAGACTCTTCCGGTGCTCAGATCGGGCGAAATGAGATGGCGGTTGCGTGTAGCTTTCGTTGATCGGCTGATTCCTGGCGGCGACGAGCAAACTGCACGGGGCAGGATTCGATGATCTATAACAGGAGAAGGCACAAGTCAAGCAAGATGACACTCGTGGCCGCGAATCCCTCATTCATGCGTATTATATTCTAAAGTAAAAGTTTATTTACCTTGACGGCACAACCAAACAGCGAAAGAAAGAAGCAGACGACATAAAAGTGGCAGAGGGAACACTCGCTTTGTCGTCTGCCTGCCTAGTTTAGCAGCCGTTGGTTACTTTTTTCGCTTCGTAAAATTGTGCATCGAAGCAGAATGTTCCAGAGTTCAATAAAAAACGTTTCTGTGGAATGAAAAAAATAAATAGCTTATTATGTGCTCTTTAAGTAAGAAACCAATCATTTTAGCGTGAAGTCAGACGCGTCTTCGAGGTATACAAATTCGAGTCAAATTCGAAGCTCACATATCCTGTCATTTCCTTGCATCCAACAGCTCACTAGCACCAGATTTCTCTCTAGGCAAGTTTGTGAGAAACTCTATGTTGGCAGGGGAATGCAAGGCGCAAGTTTTGAATTACCGCAGCCGTGATGAGACGTAAACCGTCGCGTGCTATAAGATATTGAATTGACGTATACCAAAATGATCAGTAAATGCTCATTGGGGAGGAAGAATGGTTTGTTATATCACTTGTGGGAAAATTCTCACTTCGTTAAAACGAGGTTTTCAGTGATGGAAGTGCTGCTCCAAACTGCTCCAAAAGAGAAATGCTGCTCCAAAGTGCTATATTTGCTAGTAACTGCTCGAAACATGCTCCAAAATGGTGTTGCAAACTAAAAAAGAATGAAGTTGAGCCATGGGACCATCCCATAAGCATAAGCGAAACCAAAAGCAAGCTGTGTACACTATCTTCCTAGTATGTTACTCAGTGGCGTAAATCCAGAAAAATCTCAAGGGGTGAGACTTATCAGGCGATGGCGTCCAATTCGTATTTTCAATATGGGTAGTATTTTTATTAATATAGGAATTAAATCATGCTTTCAAATAAAATTAAAAAAAAAAAAGAATGGCGTCCGAACTCGAGCAATGGCATTGTTCTATTCAGTCTCTTTTCTTTCACCTTTTTTCGATTTTCATAGTTCACATAGCTGAGAAGCATTTACCAAAGGTATGCAGTAAAAGGTAAAAAGTCTTTAAAAAGTTGATTGCGCTATACTCAACTGTTAACTCAATTATATTGCGTGCTAAAGCTAAATAAGAAGTGGGACACTTGCAAGGGGTGTCCTCCACAGCCTGAACACCAGAACAGTCCAGACTCTCTTGACGACCCCACTCATGATCTATGGGAATATCAAGGGGAATTACAATTGCTTCGTTATATACATTAGTTTATTATATCCCACTTCATTATAACGAGTTTTTACTGTAGTTACTTGACTGAAGCCATGAAAAAATGCATGGTTTTTGTATATTAGCTAAAATTGAGGGCTCTAGCTAGTGCATGCATTTATTAGATATATTTTTGCTTGTGCTATTTCTACTGTGTTATTTATGTGCTGACATTTCTAAGCCAGTGATAGCCACTGCAGGATGTGTTGATTCGCAAAATGCTATTTCAGATGGGGACGAGACAGAAAAAGAACGTAGGGAGCGACTCTTAGAGCGAGCAAAGAAAAAAGCTTTGGCAACCAGTGTTATGGAGGAACTGCGGAGCGAGTTCTATGATGGTCCAGTAGAAATTAAGGTAAGTGTTTATTGTATTCATTTTAGAAGTGGAGTCACAGTTGTAAACATTGATGCTGCTGTTAATCCAATCTAATTGTGTGCACTTTATTCAAACCTAGTGGTATGGAAAGCGTGATAACTAGGTAACGAAAACAGTGGCTTTAAAAACAACAAACCAAATATTCTTGTGGGCAAGGTCCAATTTATATGAACATACCCTAAAATTCCGAGCAAGCACCTTATCCTCCCCCACCGCCCCTCAGCAAGTCAAATTTACCAGCAAAGTGTAGGGGGTGCTTTCTTGGAATAGTACCCCCTACGGAATAGTTCGGTTCGGACTGTCATGGTGGACGGATGTGTTCTTTCAGCGCTCCCGATCGACTGCGCCGTTAAGTTGTTTTGCATGTTTTGAGCTTGTCTTTATAATTATTGGGTAGCAGTCAAAATCCCTGTAGCACTTATTTTATTGTACGGCTTTTTCGGGGGTCAGTCACCAGGTATTTATTAGTTTGTGCGTGGGTGTCTGTTTGATATTTTTGTTTTTTGTTGTTTTTCTTTTTCTTTTGCCACCCCGTGGAGCAGGTGCACATACATTGAACACGCAAATTTTTGTAGTAGAGCTTAGACTTTCTCTTTTTCGTAGGGCAGGGCTCGAGTTTTGTAATTATTGAGTGAGACAAGTCATAGGGACAATTGGTGTCGGAAAGACATGGTTAAAAAGACTGTGAAGTGTTCAGAATGTGGGGTTGGTTTGAAAGTGGACTGAAGTGTAGAAGCGGAAGGAGAAGAGGCTTATGCGAAGTGTAGGCAATGTGAGGTCGAGGAAAAAATGGAGAAAATGATGGTTACCCAGAGTGACCTGCTGATGAGAATCACCGACCTCGAGATTGCGTTGGTGACAGAGCAAGAGAAAATGAGGGCTATGGGAGAAAAGCTGAAGTCCGCCGAGGAAGCACTGGCCAAGGTAAACAGAGAAGCGGCCTACGGAGAGAACAGTAGAGAACTGGCAACCATAACTGCGGAGAAGAAAGAGCAAGCAAGTTTGGAAAAAACAGGTTCAGACGGTTCATTTGACACAAGGCCCACCTTCAGCGAAGTAGTGGTGGGGCTGGGAGGGGACAAAGCAGCTGGCGTCACAGGTGCAAGTAACCCCCAGGTGCAGGACGCTCGAGCTGAAAAGTCACAACATGTGATAATCGCCGGGGGCTCGAATTTAAACTGATGCACAGAAGCCATCAAAGAGAGGGTAAGAGGTGACAAGAGGGTTGCAGTAGGGGTGTTCCCAGGACGCAAGCTGGAAGCAGTCATGAGACAAGCGAGCGCAAAACTCAAAACTACAGCTGATAGAGGAAACCTCGTGATAATTTCAGGCAGTTTAAATGATGTCTTAAATGAAGATACAGCAGGACTAGCAACTACACTGGCAAAAGGCGTCGATGACATGCGCACCACTTCTCCTCAGGTACAGGTAGCGATATGCACGATACCGGAGGTACCGGTGTGTGATAGCAACCTGCAAAGAGCGGTTGTCATCGCAAACCAAGAGATATGGTGGATGAGTCGAGAGAAAGGCTTTGAGGTGGTGGAAATAAACAGAGAGGTGCATAGGTGGGGTGGTTTTCAATGAGACAGAATTCACTTCGATGGGCGGCTAGGTCATGAGGTGGGTTGGCGACTGGCAGGAGGTGCAGTAGCTTTTTTAGGGGGCAAGCAGGCCCTTCAGGGTGCAGGATAGCTAGTAACGAGGAAAACAACTTGGGAGACTCTTTGACAGGTGGTATGGACAGATATGATTCCAAAGTGGCACCAGTACCTAAGATAGGTAGAGTCCGGGGCAGAAATAGACGTAGCCACGAGCGCCGAGCCAATTCAGACATAGGGTATATTAACATGCAGGGTGGTAGGAACAGGCTGAAGTAAGAAGAGATAGAAGAACAGCTAAGGGAGGAGAGGCCGATGGTATACGGTTTTGTAGAAACACATCTCAAGGACATGGAACAACCTCCTAACAATGCGGACTACGCATGGGAATATTGTATTAGAACAGAAGGCAGCAGAAAGGGGGTTGGTATTAGGGCATTCATTCATAAAAGTACAGACTGGCAAAGGGTCAAGCAGGAGTGCAAGGAACATTTATGGCTAAAAGGGAAAGTGGCAGGGCAAATGACACTCTTTGGTTCCGTGTACTTGTGGACGGGAGCAAAGGCCAGAGAGGAAAACCAGGCAATGGTAGAGTGTATATCAAAGGACATTCAGGAGTTGGGAGGAGAGTGCGAGATAATTATACTAGGAGATATGAATGCACACTTAGAAGATATAGATGGGTATACCGACCCGACAGGCAAAATGATCATGGATAGGTGTGAAAGGCTTGATTTGATCATTTGCAACAGTACCGAGAAGTGTGAAGGGCAAATAACATTGGGAGGTAGGAAGGCTGCAGGTGATGATAGATTACGCACTGATGTCACATAGGATGTATGATAAGCTCAGGGGAATGCACATAGATGGTGGCTCCAGAAGTCTGGGTAGTGATCACAAACGTATCAAGCTAAGTTTTAGAAGAGCAGTGAAAGTGGAAAGGAGACAAGATGAGCAACTACAGGAAAATTTTTATTCAGAAAGGCAATTTGAAATAGCCACTAAAATTGAGAAAGTAATCGCTGAGTATAATAAAACAGTGTGGACATACACGAACCTAATTAGACTGTTTGAGCTAGAGCTTGCTAAGGCACGTGACAAGTCACCCCGGAAAAGAAGACACAAAGCCAAAAGTTGGTGGGATGAGGAAGTTAAGAGAGCCATAGCAAAAACGTCAGGAAGCCTCTAGGGAACACAGACATGCTAAGCAGCGGGGTGAACCGACAGATGATGTTAAAAGAAAATGGGATATCCTTCTAAGCTGTAGAAGGGAAGCATCCCTTGGTATCAATGAAAAGATTAGATGAAAAGGGGCTCAGTGGCTGGCAGAAGTACTCAAAAAGGATAGAAAGGCAGCTGCGAAATTTTGGAACCATCTAAACTCCCTAAAAAATGAGACGAGCCTAGAGCAGAGGTTTATAACTATAGCTCAAGGTGCTAGGCTAGAAGGGGACGAAGCTATTGAATATATAAGAACAAGGGGGACAGAAAAATTTCAACAAAGAAGTGCTTTGTGCACCACAATAGACAAGGATGAATCAAGTGGTGCAATGGCTCCATTTTCACAACAAGAGTGGGAAAGGGCTGAGAAAAGGGTTCCTAGTAGTACATCAACAGGCCCAGATGGCATTCCAATTATGCTGATAAAGACATTAGGTCCGAAGTCTAAGCAGGCTTTGAGAGAGGCAGTGAGCAAAATAATAATCGATGGAGAAGTTCCCGATTGATGGAAACTTAGCAGGATGAGCATGATCTATAAAGGAAAGGGGGACAAAGCTGACATAAACAACTACCGTCCTATAACAGTGACATCAGTGGTCTACAGGCTGGCGATGCAGATTATAAATATAAAGGAAAGACTGCAGGCATGGATAGAGAGGATGAGGGGGTGCTGGGGGATCTGCAGAATGGGTTTCGGAAGCACAGGAGGTTGGAAGACAGTCTGTTCTCACTGACGCAGTGCATCGAAATAGCAGAAAAGGAACACAGGCTCCTGTGGGTAGCATTTTTGGATATCAAGGGAGGGTACGATAGCGTGGTTCAAGAGGAATTGTGGGGAATACTGGACACACTAGGCATGGAAAATGTAGTCACTTATCTTTTAAAGGATATCTATAAAGGTAACAAGGTAGTTATAAAGTGAGAAAAACAGGTATCCAAGCCCACAAAAGTAAAACGGGGGCTTAGGCAGGGCCGGGTGTCCTCTGACCCCCTTGTTATTCATGATGTACCTACAAGGATTAGAGCCCCGCCACGGTGGTCTAGTGGCTAAGGTACTCGGCTGCTGACCCGCAGGTCGCGGGATCAAATCCCGGCTGTGGCGGCTGCGTTTCCGATGGAGGCGGAAATGTTGTAGGCCCGTGTGCTCAGATTTAGGTGCACGTTAAAGAACCCCAGGCGGTCGATATTTCTGGAGTCGTCCACTACGGCATCTCTCATAATCATATGGTGGTTTTGGGACGTTAAACCCCACAAATCAATCAATCTACAAGGATTAGAGGCCAAATTAGAGGGAAGTGGACTTGGCTTCAACCTCTCTTTCGTCAAACAAAGAAAACTCATTGATCAGGCACTACCAGCATTAATGTACGCAGATGATACATATAGTGCTAATGGCCGACAACAAGGAAGATTTGCAGAGATTGGTGGACATCTGCGGTAATGAGGGAGATAGGTTAGATTTCAGATTCAGTAAGGAATAATCAGCAGTCATGATTTTTAAGGACAATGAAGGTATTGAGCTTAGAATACAGGAGGTCACGCTAGAGATAACAGATAAATACAAATATCTGGGCATATGGATAAGCAATGGGGCCGAGTACCTAAGGGAATACGAAATATACGTGTCGACTTAAGGTAACAGGAATGCAGCGGTAATGAAAAACAGGGCACTTTGGAATTACAATAGGTATGATGTTGTGAGAGGAATATGGAAAGGGGTCATGGTTCCTGGTCTGACGTTCGGCAATGCGGTCTTTTGCATGAGATCAGAAGTGAAAGTAAGATTAGAAATTAAGCAACGTGGAATAGGTTGGCTTGCCTTAGGAGCTCACGGGAATACACCAAATCAGGGAGTACAAGGTGATATGGGATGGACATCATTTGAGGGCAGGGAAGCTAGCAGCAAGATAAAATTTGAGAAGCGATTGCGAGAAATGGGGGAGGGGGAGGAGTGTTGGACTAGGAAGGTTTTCAGCTACTTGTACATGAAGAATGGCGATACGAAATGGAGGAAGCGAACCAGGAAATTGACTGGTAAATACTTGGGAAACGGCAGGTGGCCAAACCAAAAAGAACTAGCGGTTAAGAAAAAGTGGAGGAAACGAAGACTGACATGTGGAGAATGGGCATGATTAAGAAGTCCGCACTGGAGGTCTATCGAACTTTTCAGCAGGAAATTGCCAAGGAAATGATCTATGATAATACTCGGTATATTTCTTCATTGTTTAAGGCCAGGACCGGGGGTATTGCGAACCAAGACATATCGGTCCAAATACGGAGGGGCAGGCACGGTATGCAGTGCGTGTGGAGAGGAAGAAGAAACTGCCGAACACTTGATAATGTTCTGTAAAGGGCTTCACCGTATAGTTCAGGATGATGGCGCAGAGTTTTTCAAAGCACTGGGGTTTAGGGACAGTGAGGGCAAAATAGACTTTAAGCGGGTAGAATTAACTAGAAGGAGGTTATCTGATTGGTGGCTAAAGTCAAGGCACGAGTGAAAATTAAACCCTTCACTGCAAAGTACGAATCCTCAACCTCACTATTTAAGGGAAAAAATAAATCTAGTTTGTGATTCATTAAGTATTACGGCTAGGTGGCACTAGCCACTGCCCGATCTATAGGGTACAGCCATATCCATCCATCCATCCATCCTTCTATCCATCCATCCAACCAGAATTCAAGGTCGCGGCAACACATTTTTTTTATTCTGGGAAAAAAAACAAAACACCTTGAGTACATGTGGACTTCCTGAGATGTCTTCTTGTTCTCTTTCATGGCATCGTGCATTACAGCAACAGTTTACAAAAAGAAGAGAGGAAATGACAACGCGATCAGTCTGCAGGAAGTATGGCATGAAAGCACCTCTGATTATGAGCTGGTGCAACAGCGCTAAGCAAGAAAAATTGATCATGGAGACCTTACTTTTACTGGCTACGTCATCATAGTACCGTCTTAAAATACAGATCTTGGAGGTCACACTGTTGTTTTGCGGAACCCTGAAAATTGTCATAGGTGGCTGTTGCACTAAGTTCAGCGTGGGATTATAGTATGGGGAATGAAAATCATATGTTAACAACAGATTTCTTGTGCAGGCACTTAAGGATCGGGTTGTTCAGCAGGATTGGATGGTATCCAAACAAGCTGGTATCACATGGATGGTGTTCATGATCGGCATGTGGAGTGGGAGGGGAGCTGGGGCACCCTTTTTTAATGGCATGAAAGTGTGAAACTAGCCGTGAATTCGGAGTGAGTGCGGTCGGTCGGGTTCTCTTGCTCTGAATTTGTGTGAAAAGATTTGGGACTGTTTAGCTTGTAATTAGAACACATCTTAATTTCATCACACATAGCTATAAAAACAAAGTTATTTTAAGGGGATATTACTCGAAAACACTTTTTTCAATATTCATACTAGAGCAATGAAACTTGTGCTGTTTATGAAACTTTTTATGCTGATTTCAAATATATAATCAGTTTTTTTGCAAGTTGCATACTTTTAGTTCTGCAACATGACAAAGTGAAAACCTTAATCCTTTTGCCCCCCCTCTTTTCATCCCTAAACTTCCGTAATTTTTTACCATTCATAGTTCATAATGTTTTAAATAAAGCATAGAATGCAAATAACTAATTAGGAAGCACATATAAAATATGTAATAGGTGTGAAAAATAATAGACGCAATACGTCCACATTTCACCTACCTTAGTAAAGGTTTACATACAATTTCTTTATTATACAATAAAATATTGAAATTTAAAATAGATAATTGTATTTTTCATACTTAGGAAAAAATTTGGGTAAGGTTTTATGCAAATTGGAGCACTAGAAGTGCCCGAAAAAGGAGGGGCACATTGAAAAAAATGGCAAAATTTGTGTTTTGAGTAAAACGAGTTTTAAAGTTGAAATCGAGTTTTTCTTAATGAAAGATATAAATAAATCCAATGAAATTTGCACACCAAAAAGAACCATATTTTTTGCAGTGGCCACTGCCACTAAAATATGCCAGCACCATGAGTTTGTCCCTCTTGGCTTTTTCGAAGAGACTCCTCATAGACATTGAGACATTTCGCTCACAGACGGGGCCATGAAACGCTTGCCAAACTTCCGCTCCATCTGGCAGAGCCTTGTGCCAACTGCAAGCTAGGAAGAAGTTTGACAGGATTGCGAAATCCAAACTAAGTCCAGTGTCATGCCATTTTGCAGCCATGTTTGTGCTGTACATAATGCCAATGTCATCCCCGCTAAGCGCTAAGTTTCCTCACTGCGAGCTCTTTCGACCTCGCAAGATTGACGCTGACGTCATCCATCGCCGCATCACGAACTTTCTGGCTGACGAGTGTGAATGACTTTTGATGCATTGGCTTTTGCAAGCCAACAACTGCCGCAAATTGAACCAGTCGGTCGTAGCCTATTCCTACAGAGAGCGCCGCACAATGGCTTTCACTTGCGAGCAATGGCTTTTTTCATTCATAATGGAGATAATTACACGAGAAAAGCATTGTTCAGTTGCGCTTCTCGACAAGACATGGACCCCGCAAATAGGCTTCACAGCACATACAGGCGCGCAGTGGCCAATGGCGGTGATAAGCCAATCGGTGATAAGCCAAATGTGATAAGCCAATCGCGGCGCTCTTGCGCTGCAACAGCGAGGGAAGCTTGTTATTTGAAGAGTGAGGCTCGACTCTTCGACTGTTGATGTTTTCAGGGGGTTTGTATATTACAATACAAACCCCTGAAACGCAGTCATCAACGGAATGCAGAGTTCAACATAGAAACAGGTATGCGGCCTGCTCCCGGGAAGTTGTCTATGGGACCCCCGTTTCATGCGGTGCTTGTTATGTTGGAATGACCGGAAGGTGTCTGAACGATCGGCTGAGAGAACACGCTAACAATGTTAGAAACGGGAAAGATGGTTTTCTTGCTCAGCACTGCACTGAGTGCAACTGTGTTCCCCTCTTCAAGGACACAGCGACGCTGTACAAGTTCAAAGATGACCGTACCCGAGTCATTGTCGAGGCCGCGCAGATGGCACGCGAACAGGTGCCTTGTATTAGCAAGCCCTCCGCGGCTCTGTCCGAGAAGGAACTCAGGTTCCTCGAAGGTTTCAGTGCGGGCAGGTAGTTATGTTATCTTTACCTTGCTGTTTCGTTTTCTTATAGATTTTTCTGGTTTGTTTTTGTTTTTCTCTTACTCATATTCTGTTCTTTGTACCATACGGTTTTTATCACGTGGTTACTGTCTCCTCTATATATTTTCGTGCTCTGCGCAATAAACTCAGTTGGAAGTTAGCACTCGTGTCTTTCGTGTCTTTCGTGTCCTTCTTGTCTCTGTGTCGTCGTTTTGTTCTCGCGCTATAACTATCGTCATGCCATACCAACTAGCCCAAGCTGCCACACTTCTATGTCATGTACTGTCAGTGTCAAACCAAACTCGAAAAGCGGCATCCCTTAATGATAGTATAGTGCTCGCCATCAAGTTATCACAGTGAACAGGCACACATATATGCACAGGACTGCCGAACGGGATGCGCGCGCTTGTCAATGTTGATAACTAGACGGCAGGAAAGCTGGCCAGCATTTCGGTTTCATTTGACGCTGATAGTACTATAAGAGCTTGTTAATTTACACTTCATTGATTACAATTTTACTGTAATTCCAGCTCGGTAGCATGGCCTGGCAAAGCTCTATAAAAATTACAGCCTGTTTGACGAACTTGCAGGAAACAGGCAGATGCAAGCAGTGTTTGTGGCCTGTAAGATACGCACTTTACACACTTTTTTTTTTTTACGAGCGAGTTGATGTCAGGCTGAGATTTTGGTCATGAACGTTCAATATACTACAGCTTTTGTTCTGATGGGATTAGGGCATCCATCCTTCTTTTACTGCATGTGATTCTCATTCCAGAATATTCTAATATTTGGATTTACTTTGTGATTCTCTCAGTTTAGGCAAGCTCTTGCTCTCAAAATGGTGAATGAAATTGTTGATGTTGTGCTTTAAAAACTATATAGTATTTCAAATCAGCACACAAATATATACACACTCTGCAAGTTTGATCAACATCAATCAAGAATTTCAAAAAACTTTTTTAAGTGCTATGTCCACTCTTTATCATAGGTTGGCTGAACTTGTAGAGCTCACACTCAGACTCATGAAAATTTTCCTGAGCCGGACTCACTCTGGCTCAAATTCAATCAAACTTACTCAGACTGAGACTTACGGCTTGGAGTCCGAGTGAGTTGACTCGCGAGTCCGTCAGCCTAGAATCAGCTTTTTCGACCATGGTGTCTATGCTCTTTAACACCAATATCTCACGTACTCAGTGCTCTTCTTAGTGCCGTTTGGCATAGTATCTCTGAAAACGAGTTCCGAGTGCTTGCAAACCAGAAAGGCCCTTTTTTTGGAAGAGATTACAACACAAGATATAATAATCAAGAAATTCCCTGGAAGAGTTAATGGGGAGACGTCAAGGCACCCCCTCCCAAAACAATTCACGCCTCTAATTATGAAATATTGAAAGGATGTATGAACGACACTGCTTTGGAGTACCTGTGAGTAGACGTGAACATGAATGTGAATCTAGCTAAGGCTAATAGCAGTGCTGAAGATGACTAGATAGGACTGTAGTTTGGCAAAAGAAAGTGGAACTCACTCGGACTCACTCAAGAAATATATTTTGTCCTGTGGACTCACTCGGACTCGTCAAAATTTTCCTGAGCCGAACTCTCTCGGACTCACACCCACGAAAATTTTCTGCAACCCGACTCACTTGAACTCAGACTCAAGAAAATATTACTTACTTGGACTCACTCAGGCTCTCGGCTTGATCTGAGTCTGAGTGAGTTGACTCATGAGTGAGTTCTCCGACCTATGCCCTTTATTCAAGCTCAGCAGGCATCCCAATGAAAATTAAACTAACAAGTTTTTACTGTAGAAAGTATACTTTTCATGCTACACTTTTTCTGTACTCACGGGCAGCTGTTTGATAAATTGTAGTGCTATGTTATACTAATGCTTTCTTTCATGTTTCAGGATGCTTATGACAGCCACAAGGCAAAGCAAAACAAGGCCATGCAGGAGCGAGTGCAGTAAGTGTGCTTCATAATTTACCCTCAGTGTAATGCAAGGTTAACTTGTGTACTCTGTTTCTTATGCTGAAAGTGGCACTGTGCGCCATTGCAAAGTTCTGTAAGAATGATACATTTTTTTTTTTTGTGCTTTGGCCTTCATCTTTGCTGTCACGGCGAAAAGTCGCGCTCTCACCTTTAATCTTCTTCAGCGGCTACCCTCTGTCTCATTAGTAAGCATGCCATAAGGCTGCCCTAAAAACCTGCTATGTTATTTTTACTGTTTAAAAACTGAAACTGTGATTTAAAGAAATTCAAGATACAGCTAAGCTTTCTGCAACTTTGGTGTACAGTCGAACCCGTTTATAATGAACTCAAAAGGGCCATGAAAATTGGTCATTATATCAGTAGTTTGTTATATATGAACTCGCTCTTAAATCTATGCTCTAATTGACCAAGTCATACACTAGTCGTTAGTGGGTTAGCACCCAGCGTTGTTTTCGAAGTACACTTCCTTCTTCGTGAATAGAAAATACACAATCCGATATTCTGATTTTGCTGATTAGCATGTTTGAAGTCAGAGGTTGCCTTAAGATACTCCTAATCTCACATATTGACTAGTGTCAATATTATGACTAGTGTCAATATTGACTAGTGTCAACAAAATTATTGCTGCAAACTGCAAGAATCAGCTAAAGACATAGTGTTGCTCTGAAGAGTAATCAAATATTGGTGTAGGTACTTTTCGTTGTATACACTGGGCCTTTGTGAGTGCTTAAGGGGGAAATGCGAGTCGAAAAACGCAACTTTTTTCCAAAATGACATATTTTTTGTTTTTATTTGCTTTGACAAGTATAGTTTCCCTATTTTCATGACACAAAAACTGATGATTGCAACTAAACTTGAAATAGGTTAAAATCGCTTTTAAAGAGTGCAAGGTCACTACTAAAAACTAAAAGGAGTTCATTCTCTAAAGTTCCCCAGAAATTGTCACCTAGCTACTTGCCATTGCATTTTGTATGATTTCACTAAAACCACTTGCTTAAAAGAAGTCACCTTAAAAAACACATCTTTTTCACATAGGTGACCTTTCACTTATGCCTTTAAAATTCGTTTTTGAGATCCTTTTTTGGTAAATACTGATAGCCCAATCAGGATGAAATTTTGCCCACATATTTCTTAACTTGTGAAGGGAGCAAGTATTTTCATGAAAACTTGGTATCACCTGTATAATAATTGCAAACCTAAAATGAATATAGTGAGTGTTGGCTGAGAATTCTAAGCATTTTCACATTACCATTTTTCCTGCCCATAGAAAAGTCTTATATGCACTTTGTTGATAGTTATTTGTATTTTACAGTCAATATTGAGCAATATGAGCCATTAATGACCAAGAAGTATAAATGTGTAGTGGTACAAAAAGTTTGTATGCACTTTCTTGATAGTTATTTGCATTGTTGAGCAATATGAGCTATTAATGACCAAGAACCATAAATGTGTAGTGGCATGAAAAGCTTGTCCGAAACCAACTAAACATTACACATTGTCATGACATAAAGCTAAAACTAAGTGAATTGCTTTAACACTAATTACAAATTTGAAATCAGCATAAACGCCTACTTATAGCGAAAATTTCCTTGTCCTGGGCTACAGATTAATGCTACCTTTTTTCTCCCCGCATATCCCCTTAAAGGGCCTGTAAACAGGCTCCGACTTTTTTTTTACACCCCCCATACAAGCTTGGCGATTCGTAGATTAGACCACAGAGATCACGTTTTCTGAATATTACAGCGCTGCCTGCTGCGCAGAGCCTCTATTTCGAAAAATAATTCCCGCGCATCTTTCCTACGTCTGACTCACCCCCTTCCACGCGTAGTGACGTCAACTCGGCGATCGGTGGCGTGACGTAGCACGCAACTCACCGAAGCAGCTCGCCGATTGGTCTAAATTAGGTGTGAAAAAACAGTAGTGAAGTCAACGTCATGTCCTGTTCCCACCCACAGCTACGAAACTGCTTTGTTTCCTGCTTTGTTTCTTGGGACTACGGTGAAAGACCTAGCCTCGCAGATGTCGCGTGCATTTGTACACTCCTCGCTCAACTACAGCGCCTGTGCGCACGTACGAACGTACTTTGCCGTTGACATCAGCAACACGGATAAAAAGCGTTGCTCTGTCGTCAGCTGCAAGTCGAGCGACTGGGAAGCAGAGAAGCAGAGAAGCATCGTTGACATGAGCAACACGGATAAAAAGCGTTGCTCTGTGGTCAGCTGCAAGTCGAGCGACTGGGCAGCAGAGAAGCATCGGCACTGAGTGCCTCACGATGGGGCCCTGCGCGCTGCATGGCTGAAGCGAATTGGCCATCCAGCGACGTACGTCTGGGACCTGATCGTTTGTAGTCGGCACTTTGCACCTGACGCTTACACGGTTGACCCGCGGCTGGTGCGGCTAACAATAAACAAACAACCATTCTTCGCAGCAAGCGGAAGCGCGCTGCAACTGATCGAGTTCGCCGATGACGTCAATCGCCAACGTGGTGTCACGTTACCGAGGTGGGCGGAGTCACGACGATGGGCTACGCCTTCCTCTTCGTGGAAGGGAGAAGGCGGGCAAGATTGTGCGAAAATTTAAAACCAGCTTATTACGATGTTCTAACCCCTGTAACTTCCTTAATATAGCATGTATTCGCAATATTCGTGCGGCAGTATGTTCGCAAAGAAAAACTGCACATATATCTCTTTTAAAAATTTTTGGACCTCAGGGCTGTTCATTGGCCCTTTAAATGAACATTTTATTACAGACAGACTGGCTCAGAGATCGAGCAAGGTATTTTCTTCAGAAGAATGTCATTTTGACTGTTGCAGTGGTCATGCAACTGTGCTAATTGCGCCATTTTGCTACAATTCCATATCCATGCACCTTGCTGTGCACATGCGAGTTCAGTGTGCGCCTACTGCACCAAAGTTTACTAGTCTGCCTGTGTATATGGTATCAGACCGTTTTTGCTCCAAAAGTTTTCTTGGTTGCAACCAATACAACTAGAGCCTTTCTATAATGTTGCCGATGCCCTCTACTCGCTCCATTATAGCGATGGGTTTTTATCATTATATTTAGCCTAACCAAAGTGTCTGTGTCACTGTGTATGTCTCTATTGTTGAAAGAAAAGCATGGCGTCGATAGTCTTTCGTGTTTGTTATGGAACTGGAGATGAAACGCAGTCAAACGAACTCGAAGGGGATCGCGAAATAGTTTTATATATAATTTAAAATACAAAATATGCATATTTAATACCTAAATTGAATTTCAGGCCTAGGAAAGAGTTATAAGCGTTATCATAACGATTTGCTCACAGTATAATGAAGAACAAAGTGTGAATTGCAAGTTGCCAGACCTTTTTTCGCATGAAATTAGTCCGTAAACTTGTCTTGCGCCATCAAGTTTCAGTCATCCTCAATATCACTCAAGGTTTTCAAATAAGTGAATTCAGCTTCTTCGGTCACAGCAACGTTAATTGAGGCTGAGCGCCGATGCAAGCTTTGTAGTGCGGCAAAACGTCAGTCAGCTATGGTAACGAAGGTGTTGACATATTCATAACGGGTACACTTCTGCAGCACTGGCAACGGCAGCCATGGTTTCAGCATCACTGCCGTTAGAAACAGCTACGTCGTTGTCTGCACCGATGAAGTCGTTCACTCTCCGAGATGGTGCTCAGAAACGCTAATAAGTTGCAGAACTCATTAAGGCACCACTTGCCATTGTCAACGGTCATGACACACCCGAAGTCATCACCTGGTCTGCGAGGAAAGTTTATGACGGTGCTTTACTTGAGGTCCCTAGAGTGACCTAGAATAGGGGGAGTGTTCAAAGTGCCATGCAAATACATGGGAGGAGTGAGGGCCTTTTGGGTGAACTCCCGTGCTGCAGTACTGCCTTGCCGGACCCGTGGGCTTTCTCCTCAATGAAAGCTGCGTCAAAGTGGCGGGCGTCTGCTACGCGCCTGATATTTCGGTCGCTATCAGCCAACGTAGCAGTAATATGTGCAAGATTTATTACTGTGTCACTCCAACACTGTACTGTAGCGACACAGGACACAGATAACACGTTTGGTAGTTCTGAAGCAGGGGTCTTGTATATTTTCTTTCAGGTGTTTTGTCACACACTAAAGCGCCCGTTTGAAGAACACGAACATTCTGCGCGCACCTGTTGTGAGCGGAGGTACTTAATGCAGTAAACGTACTTCAGAAGAGAATAAGTTGCAGATCGCAAAGATTACCAGGAGAATGCATGATGCGGTACGATGCGAGTTTAGTAGCCTTCATGACCGCATTCCAATGACTGCCCCCCGCATTATTTTGTCTCTGAATAACGAGCTCTTTCTTCTTCCTCGTCTTCCAGTGATCGGCTGCTCCATTGTATGCTCTTGCTGGCTCGCCTGAAGTGCACACAGCACGTAGTAAATGGCTATCTCATGGTAATGCGTTTCCACGCTTCACTACATTGCTTTTATTTGGTGTGGTCGATTTGTTTTACCTTCCATGCTCTGCTGTTTCAAGCCTTTTTGTGATAAGCGGGATGTCTCTGTTAGCGTGGCCACGGTCAAAAAGTAAAAACTAACTTATGTAACTTTTGCGTCTCGTTCACTTGGTAAGGTCATGGCATCACTAACTTATTTATTTATTTATTTCATTTTGCCAGCTTGTATTACAAGCCATAGGCAGGAGTGGAATGTGCGAAAAAAATGTTGAACAATCTTTGAACATAATTAAAAACAAATATGTGAATTTTAATCAATAACAGTGTTCAACAATCTTGACACTATGTGAAAACTAGGAGGCAATGAAACCCAGAGAAACACACGATAATGCACATGAAAAATATTGGCAAGAAAATACACAGATTGCAAAAAGATATTAACAATTTAAGGCAAATAAAAAGCACGACAAGGAAAAAGGGAAAAAAAGACAAAATAGTGCAAAAGAGCGCATTGTCACACACTGGTCTACTAGGCAACAAAAAGAGCAATGTTATTATCAGTTTTATTTCAATATTGCACGTCATCTGAAAATGACATGATATGTAAAACACCTTGCGTCATCAATTAGCGATAGCTTTCATGCACGACGACATAGTTGGGCTCTGCAATACATTTTCTGGCAGGGCGTTTCATTCATAGATTGCATGGGGGAAAAGCTTGTTTGAATATGTTTGTTCAGCACAAATATTCTATTAACTTGAATGAATGAGATGAATGGGTTGGTCACCAGTTTCACGGCTTAATATACAATTGCCTGTCTATTTTGACATGTTCGTGATAAATTAGATATAACATCTTGAGTCTCTCTTGATAGCGTCGTATTTCTAGAGTTTTGAGGTTCTTGTCCTGTAAAAGAGTGCTAATGGATGTGTGATGATGATAGGAATTAAAGATAAACTTAACTATCCTTCGCTGTATGGTTTTGATCTCGCTTATGTTTGATTGGGTGTTAGAGCCCTAGACAGCAGTAGCGTATTGTAGGAGTGGTTTTGTGTATGTCTTGTAGGTTAATAATTTTATGTTACTCGTAGACATCGTTATTCCACTTAAGGCCTGACGTTATTAGTAGCCCGAGATATTTATATTGCTTAACAGATAATTTCTGACCATTAATGCTGTATAAAAAAAGGTAACGACTTCCATTTGTGTGTTATAGTCATCGATACTGTTTTTCTGAGGTTAATGCTCATTTGCCATTCTAAGAACCAAGTAGCTAAAGCTGATAAAGATGAATTTAGGATAGCCTGATCTGCATCACTGTGGATCTCATTGTATAGTATGCAGTCATCTGCAAAAAGACTTATTTTAACTGGAATGTTTTCGACTATGGCATTAATGAACAGCAAAAAAAAAAACAAAAAAAAAACGGGACCCAAGACTGATTCTTTTAGTTTTCCAAACAACGCTTTGGTTGAGACTGATTTTGCATTGTCAACAACTACTGTTTGTCTTCTGTTCGTCAGATACGCCTTTTTTATTGAAGTAGCTGGTCGTTTTTGAGAATGAGTTTTAATTTTAGTAACAACTTTTGGTGGGAGATGCGATTGAAAGCCTTTTCAAAATCTAAAAATATTATGTCGACCTGACCGGCGCTGCCCATTGCTGCTGCAATTTCATGTGGAGTTTCTAGTAGTTGTGTAACTGTCGACATTCTGCGACGGAAGCCGTGTTGTCATGTGTCACAGAGATCATTATCTTCAATAATGACTGAAATATGCTTAAATGAAATGTATTCTATCAGTTTCGATGAGGTACAAAGAAGAGAAATAGGATGATATGAGGATAGCAGTGAGCGGTCATCTGATTTAGGGATGGGAATAACCTTTGCATGCTTCCAGTCATACAATATTTTGGCGCGTGAAAGTGATTTGCTGAAAATAATATAAAGGTATTCGGCACACCATTCGGCGTATCTCTGGAAGAAAGTATTGGGTATTTTGTCGACACCTCGAGATTTTTTCACGTCAGTGTTAAGAAGCAAGAACAATACTCTAGTTGCAATAATGTCGAGAGAGTTTATGGGCAGAGTATCATCAAGAGTAGCTATGCATGGTGCTTTGCCATCATCACTCGTGAACACGGAGCAGAAATACTCGTTCAGTGCATTTGCAATTCTGAGTTTGTCAGTCGGCATGGTACCATCAACACAAATATCGGACACGTGGGTCTTCTTCGGTGATAGATATCGCCAGAACTTATCCGGGGACGATTCATGAAAATTTTTTAATAAATCATTTTAATAGTAATCTTTGACTTTTGATATGCCATTTTTAGGCTGTCGGCGCAGGTTGGTTAGCTTATCACAGTTTGCATTGGGTGGTCGCGCTATATGTTGCTTTCTTACTTTTTTTACTCTTCTTTTTAGACGCACGAGTTTTCTTGTCATCCGCGGATTCCTTTTGCATACAACTTTTTGCTTTTTAGGCACAAAATTGTCAATGCAGTTGTGAACAAGTTTTTTAAAAAAGGACCATAAGCTATCTACCGAGACATGGCGCGATTCCGAAAGACATACAAACCTGGAAAACTCTTTATCTAAAACATCAAGTGTGTCACCATCGCTAGCTTGTGAAAACACAGGAATTAAGTACTGGCTTGTAGACGGTTTTAATCGGAAGTTTAAATCTGACGTAACACATGCCATGCTGTGATCTGAAATTCTCTCACGTATGTCTACTCTCGGACTACGCTTGAGGACATGTTTGCTTACCAGGAAAAGGTCTAATGTGTATAAAGCGCGAGTTGGTTGTTTTACCAGTTGCATAAGGCCATGAACAAGAACAATATCGGTTAAAGGTTCAGCTGCTGTGCAAGGAGCACAAGGAAAATCAATTGACCAGTTAAATGACGGGACGTTGAAATCACTAGCAAGCAAAATGTTCTTGCATTGAGTGCCAGCTGTACACAAAATTCATTCAAATTGTCAAAAAACATGTCACAGTTTTGTGGGCGGTAGAAACCAGCGATTAAAAGATGAAAGTCATTCAAAAAGACTTTGGCAATGATGCATTCAATGTCAGCTGTGTTGGGTAATCTTTGAACATGCAAACATTCTTGAAACAACACAGCAACTCCACCACCCTGGGAATCTCGGTCTTTTTTATATATTTTGTAGCCTGGTGGTGTTATCTCGAAGTACAACATAAGGCTCATGCGCCAGCACAATACTTTGCAAGTCTCTAAGTTTGCTTACTATGCTGCGAACGTTCAGATTAATGATGATAAAGTATTTTTTAGTGTCCGAAAAAGTTCACTGCTTCTTCCTAGATTTTTTGTTGGCGGCTGGAATGCCAACAAAAACTGACAAAACTTGACATGCTTGTTATTTGTGTAATGACCAATGGTAATAATATGGTGTGTGGCACGCAAACCCACTTTCTTCGGCCAGGAATACTTCTGACGATGCGTAGTCTGATGATTTGCTTCCGCCAGGAATAGAAAACGTGGTGATCAACAACATCAATCTCAAGATGTATAGGACTTACCTTAACATTTTGGAGAAATGACCGCATACGTGAAATACACGCACAAAAATAACTCACAAGGTCTCTTATGTATTCGCCTAAGACGACTTGGCGGCAAAAGCCCTATTCTTTTTTGTCTTCCTTGACCCTCCCCTGTCCCCCCTGAAAGCTTTTTGCACCTAATGTGGTTTCACACTGCCCGCACAATCGAAAGCATTGAAAGGTTTATGCTTGTCACCTGGTTTCACATGGCCTTTGTGGGCAACGCTAAGTGACCTTGTCAGGGGATGACGTCATCATATGGCACATGCTGAATGACAACATGATGCTGTCACAAATTTTATCGATCTGTAATTATCACAGGATCATTTTTATGCATCACTCATCTTGATGACACCGGTAGTTAATGCCTGTAATGCCTGTGTTTGATGAGGCAGCTAAGGCTTTCACCCTGAGAAAAAACAGAACAAACCAAAGTAAGCTTTAATAATATATATTATAATTACTGTAGCACATCGCAAGGGAACCGTCAAAACACACCAACTAGATGGTGAAACATAAACTTCCGAAATCGACCAAGCATGTGTTGCAGTGCAGATGCACAGAACAAGAACAGTTGGCACGACAGGTTCCACACGCCTCCAATGCAGAAAGTCGTCTGTGCCGTGACGCGAGCGTGCATTCTCGCCATTATCGTGTTGGTAGAGATTGGGAGATAGGGGGAGGCAAACGCTCGTGCAGTTCTGGCAACCCGTCAACAGGTTTGTGTTCGGGTGCAGTATTCTAGGGACCCTAGTTCGAAGGAAGTCCTCGGAAGACTGAACTTTGCACTGGCAGCCTGTTTGATTGCGCTCGTCTGCTCGGTGAGGCGTGCACCTTGCCAAAGCATCGAAATGTCCAAAGCTGCGCACGCCGGCGAGCTGGCTGGAGTGGGTTGGGGAGTGGGAAATATGCGACTAAATATATCTTTTTTTCTGAAAAGCTGGCAAAATATTAGAGGTGCCCAAATTATGCGAGGGCACAATATATGTGCATAAATGTGTTATATTTTCATTGTGACTTTTGACCCTAGCTTGGGAACTGATGAGGAGGAAGGGGATGATGAGGGTGTATACAAATAGACACCCTCTGCTAGCGATAAAGAAGATGGAACGAAAAACTTGCCGAATACTGCTTCTGTTTTGATTCAAAGAACCAGGATCTTTTCGTAATAGGCAAAGACAATAGCATAGTTGCTATGGCAGCAAACTACGACATTGTCGAACCACTATACGGATAGAACAGATATTCATTTACTCTAAAACAAAAACGTAATGCCACAGCCAAACCTAGCCAGCGGATATAGCAATGGCATAAGAAGGATTCACGATGATGAAACTGTGTATAACTGCAGAATCTTTGTCTATTGGAAAAAGTGGTGGAGGCCCCTATTTACAGAGGTTGCAATGAACTAACACCGCTTCACCCTAGCGCGGTACCACCACATAAAACCGTTGATTCCTAGCTAGTTGGAGCATGTCTCGTACGCATATGTCGTTACAGCCTGGCCATTTTCTCATGTGGCACTCAATTCATTGAGGATCTGCTAATCTAATGAAGGTTAGCAGACCCACTATGTGTTGACTGCTGTCATTCACCTGCATAATAGCAAAGCATCACGTGCGCCTGGTTGTACCCAACAGAACTGTCAAGTGGTTGCCAGCGCCCATTGTGCCTTCTATCCTTTATTTGGAAAAATGCTAAAGAAGCTTTAAACACTGTTGAAGTGTACCGTCTTTCATAAAAAAAAAAGAAATGTTGCGGCGAAAAGTGTGACTTTTACCTTTCACGAAGCCCTGTTGCTTCAACAAGATTTATATTCTTATATAATTTATGAATTTGTTTGGCAAGGGCCCAGCATGCTTGCTTTTCTTTTACCGAGCTAGCTTGCTCATTCCTATGTCAAGAGCCCAGCGTACTTTCTAAAGTACAGTATCATAACCTCTGAAGTAATAAATGGAACTCTATGAAAATCTGCAGCTGTTCTTGTCTACTGTAGTTTGATAAACATCCGCAGCAGTCGCATTTTTGATGGAGGCGAAAATGCTTGAGACCCGTTTGCTTAGATTTAGGTGCACGTTAAAGAACCCCAAATGGTCGAAATTTCCGGAACCCTCCACTACGGTGTCTCTCATAATCTTATGTTGGTCTTGGGATGTTAAACCACAATAAATAATATTAGTTTGATAAATATGCAAACTTAATGATGTCCAATCAATAGTTCTTGCATGGGCCTTAATGGGTTAAAGAGGCCCCGCCGCGGTGGTCTAGTGGCTAAGGTACTCGGCTGCTGACCCGCAGGGCGCGGGTTCGAATCCTGGCTGCGGCGGCTGCATTTCCGATGGAGGCGGAAATGTTGTAGGCCCGTGTGCTCAGATTTGGGTGCACGTTAAAGAACCCCAGGTGGTCTAAATTTCCGGAGCCCTCCACTACGGCGTCTCTCATAATCATATAGTGGTTTTGGAACGTTAAACCCCACATATCAATGGGTTAAAGAGGACTAACAACCCCTCTGGTGACAAGTTGGACCTTTTCGCATGTAAAGCGATGCCCACTGCATGCTCACGAGTGAATTGAACTACGTTTACAATGAACTAACGCCGCTTTGCTCGAGTGCGGTACCACCACACAAAACTGATAATTCCTAGCTATTTGCATGCAGCATGTCTCTTACTCACATCATGCTGTTACAGCCTGGCCATTTTCTCTATACTACTGTAAGCGTGCCTTTGCGCGCTCTTTGAGCATGCTTCAGTTCGAACTGTGCATGGATGTGGCGAGTAGCCAGTTCGTTCAACGCAATGAAGACAAGTATTTTGCCAGCAGCCTCACAGGACTTGGCGCCGGCGTACTTGTGAATGGCAGCATTGTGCACTTGTATATTGCCGTCACTCTGCACAGTTTACGCCACATGTGCAGCTGTGCATATAACAGCAGGATAAGGTTCTCTGCAATCATTCATTACGGTACGTTCATCACCGCTTCTCCTTCACTCTTTTCCGATGCTTATCCGCGAAGGCATCGCCACAATTGCGTGAAAATCGGAAACTAGTTGGTTGACCAGTCTCTGCCAGAATACCCTTTGTGGCACATCCTGGCGTCAGCGAGTTGAGGGGTGCAGGGAATTGTATGTGACAAGAGGTTATCACTTCTTGCATTTACGGCTTCTTGAGTTCAAGGTTCGTCGGAGGCGGTCTTCGATACAGAGCAGTGTCAGAAAAGGCTGCGGTGCGAAAGCTGACCGCAAGTCTTAGTGCTGCCTCTTATTTCTTTTTTTTTTTTTCCTTTTGATCACTGCCATTGTGCCACTGAACAAGTGCCTGGAAAGTAAGCGATCTCGCTTACAGCGTCTGAAATTCGCATACTATGCTTACAGTGGTTGGTGATATCTTCGTTGGGAGTAAACTGCAGTAGGGCAGGCGCAAGCACGTGTCTCTTTTATGCTTTAGAGTGCCTGATTTAACTTCTTTTTTCTCACTTCGTATGTGGCATATCCTTACTGCGACCACGTTGGAAATGTTCATTGCAAAAGTAGGTGGCTCTGAAAAATGTTCACTATATGTGGACACAGTTTCAGTGGCTAGCATGGAAAAATTGTAAGTGCACTGAAATATGGTCGTTATCTGATATATCCTTACATCTGGGACCATTATGCAGTTCACTCTCAGTAAATGAAAATCTGTTCAATGGAACTGCTGCTTAAACAGAACAGCTGCCTTTAGCACAATTGGCTTCATTCCTAAATTCTGCACCCCTGCTCATCTCTCAGTAAACGGAACTTCTGTTAAATGAAACACATTTTCCTGGTCCCGTCAGGTTTCATTTAATGAGAGTGTACTGTGAGTTGGACTGTATTAAGGTTTAGGCTATATAAATACAGAGAATTTTTAACTCTCTGATCATAAATATCTTCTGACATTTTGTTTCTCATTTGGATCTCTTTAGGTATGAAGAAGACAACATGCTAAGGCTTACATTGACCAAAAAGGAAAGGGTGAGTTGTTCGAACCTTTATAACCACTACAGCCAACTTTCATTATTATTGTGAAAGTGGTACCAAATGCATTTGTATGTTTTTTTTATGTATGGTGGAAATTTGACTACTAATTTTTTACTGTGTATTATGGGTTTTTATATGCGATATAACAAAGTTTGTTATATCGTGTAGATCCATTTTGAATGTATTTCCGGGCACTTTCGCGGAAGGTGGACTTGAAGCAAATCTCTATCCTCGAGGCAACCTGGCACACACACAAATGATAGTCTCGAAGCAGTGCCAGAATACTCTTGCCTCAGCACAAAGAGGCTCTAGACAGGAGTGTTGGAGGATGTTGGATTGTAGGCTTTTTGAGGCTATCTGAGAGACGTTATGTTACACCCAGCAATTCAATCAATATGAAGTGCTCCTGAGATGATTTTCTCCATGAAATTTGTAATAAATCAAAATATTTCTGGCTCTTCATTGGAGCCCTATAACAATTATACAGGTGCTTGAATGCTAATGTAACTTGCTTCTCCAGTGTACTTCAGGAAGGGAAATTAGCTGCTCTAGAGTGCTCCTAGATGCAAAATTACCTGCTCCAAAATGCTCCAAGATGGAAATTTTTATTCCTCCAAAGTGCTCCAAAGTGAAACTTTTGCTTCTCCGAAAATTGCTCCAAATCAAAAGTCCTTGGTAGCATCACTGCAAACACTAAAGTGCATACTTACATTCACTTAGTTAACTAGATGTGTTTCAAAATGTACAAAGTTGACAATTAAATCTCCAAAGTGCTCCAAAGTGAAACTTTTGCTTCTCCGAAAATTGCTCCAAATCAAAAGTCCTTGGTAGCATCACTGCAAACACTAAAGCGCATACTTACATTCACTTAGTTAACTAAATGTGTTTCAAAATGTACAAAGTTGACAATACTGCCACTCATCCTCAATTTGGGTAACTGTGGCTGCAGACTGTAGCAAGTGTTGGTTTGTAGATGCCAGAGTGTGTGTATAGTTTGCACTTGAACTTGTGATCTTCCTTTAATTGGCCTGGACAGTCATGGCCATCGAAATGTATCAATTTGTTCAGTGAAAATATCACATGATCTGTTCAAAGAATGACAATGTATTTTTTAGTACTTGTGTAATTAGACAATTACACTCCTTGGGGTCTACTGCTGTCCTGCAATGCATTGCTGTTCATGTTTATGCAGAACCTGGAAAAGCAGTTGGGAACCATGTCAAGCCTGAGAGACCTAACCCGTTTTGGTGATTTCTCGGCATTGGATGCCAATGATGCAGATGTAAGATATTCCACTAAATTGTGAACATATCGTGACCTTGAGCTTGTGTCATGAAACACAATCGCTCTCTCCTAGTGTGATTCCCGTGTGCGCTATTCTCGTTTTGCAACTTGAAGAAAAATGGCAGCTCCACCCAAAGAACCATGGCACACCTGCCTTTCATCTGTGAAAGGAAATGCAGTATCGTGCTGGTTGGTACTGGCGGTATTGTACTATAGCTGGTTTTCGCTAGAGTTTAAGAACTTTTCCTCGATTAATGTACATACTAAGCCTATTAAGAGCTACATGTTTGTTGCTCCTGCTTTAAACACTTATGTTTAGATGACCAGCAATGTCAAAATCCTTGATGAAATTGACCAAGATGTTTAAGTGTTCGACCTGAAACCAGTGGCATGAATAATGTATCTCTGTATGGGAATGTCCATTATCTGAAACACTCAAGAAGTGTTTGACATCACAAAAATGAATAAGCACTGTTGGATGGAGCATTTATGTAAATTCTCTTTGGGAGGACAGCGATGGTTGTGGGTGAAGCCGGCATTTTTTTGTTTTTAGGTTGTAACTGATGAACTATGGTGTTGCCAATGTGTAATTTGGCACACTCTAAAACGCGCCTGGCACATGGTGGCACCTCATGGCAAGAAGCGGATCTGATCCAAATGCCATAATCGATTTATGCCAGCTACTAGCCAATAGCAGCAATCTCTTGTATGAAGGCCCTCCAGAGAGTGTGTACTGGCTACTATGTGAAGAGAGGGTGCTTGAGAAAGGGGGCAACCTAATTCTCAGCTTGTGAAATCTCCTTACTGCTCACAGCTGTAGGATTTGGCTCAGCTGTTTGTAGCAGCATCTGCTTTTCACTGTGTGTTTTTTTACTAGGTATAAGGGGGGTTCAAGAACCCTATAATGCACAAGTGGAAAGCAGAATGTATAAGGACTGAAATGCTAAAGGCACTTATCAGTTGCTGTAACATGGCAATTTAGCAGGTCACGGAATTTGGGCACTTACTGTGCAGTTACTAAAGATCACAATCAAAAGCTGACAAAAAAGAGTATAGAGGAAAAAAAAAAGGAATCAGCTGGCGGCACGTGAAGCATTATGCATTTACCTTCACATAGTAAATAACATTAGAGATGTATCTCCCCTAGAGCTTGTGAAGTCATGGCCCCAAAAAGCTGTGCTAGTGTAGGCTTCTCTTGAAAAAAATTCAAGAAAACTAGGCTTGTGCAAATAGGGAATTTTAGGTTCGAAGCGAATAGTGGTTTTGATGGAATGATTTCAAATTGAATTTTAATTGTATATAGTATCACATATAAAAAAAATGGGCATAAGTAAAATCTCGATGATATGATTTCGAAGGGAGCATGTAAACTATTCGTATCATCCCGAATTCGTATCCACCAAAAACAAGTTAAAGCTGATCATGATGATGAACAAGAACTTTATTGGGGTCAACTTCTTGCTGAAAAAAGTTCATAAATGTTCTTTTGAACTTTCCAGCTTTCACCGCCTCTCAATAAAGTGCCGCGGTTTCTTCACTCATGCGCATTTAGTCTTGGCATCAAAGGGAGCGAAAGTGGCTAAACTCACTCGCTTCGCCGCTTAAGCAGTCTAAAAACGCACCGTGAAGTCGATAAAAAAAAAAATCAGTCTAAGAGAATTCCCACTCGATAATTCGAGGGAAAACGCCAAAACGGCCGCAAAACCACATCCACGGCCGCCGAAAACGTTCACATTCTTTCTACCCTTCGTATACATGCCACCACCGCCATCTTCGTTGCTTCAGAATTTATTCCTGAGCATTAAAATCCCCACCGAGTTCGAGTTATGCATGCAAAGCACTGAAAACAAACAGCTTATACCTTTACAAATATGGTTTCAGGAGATAAGTCAGAAGAAGCTAGACAAGCATACGTACCGGCAGTGGCGGCGACAGATTCAGCCGGCAGTGCAAAAGTGAGACATATAGTGCAAAAGTGAGACAAAAGTGAGACGCTTATAATGAGCGGATTCAGGCTTCATTTTTCACTGAGTCGTTTGTAAAATTTTCCACTTGCTTATCACGTTCTTTCAGCTTATTTGCAATCTTCTATTAAATATACTGTTCATCACATTCACCACTAGCTTATTTGTACACTAATAGTGTGACTTCGAGTAGTTGATTATGGAAGTGAAACATACGGTAGGGGAATCAACAAGTTGCGTTTATCATGCATTGGCAAGCAGGCATTCAGCTGAACGGAGGCTATCCTGGTGACAAAATTAAAAATTAGATATATGCTTTAGCATGAAATTGTGTATAGTTTCACTGTACATCATAACAAAAGTGATTTTTTCAACTCCCCTTTGTGCTTGAGCGACACTTCTTAAAAATTAGAATTAAAAGTATTTTCAAGAATTGGAAAATGATTTAATTTGTGCTTCTGTTCGGCCTCTTTGAGAAAGTTGCACGGCTTTTTTTCTTTGGTGGGCAGGGGGTGAGGTGGGGGCTTCTCTTGTAATGATTACTGGCTTGTTCTGGAAACCCTCGGCATCTGGAAACCCTGGGCTGTAGTAATCCAAGTTGTTCAGAACCTTGTCTGCACATGGGATAATGCCTGCAAAAATGCCAATTATAGAAGATTGGTTTTTCCATGCAATTTTTCACTAAAAGCAGGGGAACTGGCTTGTTCTGGAAACCCTCGGCATCTGGAAACCCTGGGCTGTAGTAATCCAAGTTGTTCAGAACCTTGTCTGCACATGGGATAATGCCTGAAAAAATGCCAATTATAGAAGATTGGTTTTTCCATGCAATTTTTCACTAAAAGCAGTGTGTTCCCCTTAAGAGAAAAAGAATGTACTTGGGAAGGTCATGTAATGCACTATACACATACAGTCGAATCTCATTAATTCGAACATGCTTAATTCGAACTTCCGGTTCATTCGAACTCACGATGAGGTCCTGTTACAGTGGCTAGAATAGGGAAGTGTAATGAGCGGCAAGCGGCGCCTACGGAGCGCACTGAAGCCTCCGAGGAGGAGCCGCGTGGGGAAGCGCGCAATCGTTTAAACGTCGTTTGCACGTTTCCGACAGTTTCGTCGGGCGCGTTCATCCTTGTTTTTTTTTTTTTTTTTAATTGCGGTGGCACTCTGACACCAGTGCTTCTGTATGCACTCTTATGGCGCGAAAAGAAAGTCATTGCTTCGTCCCCCGGGTTCACTGCAGGCTATTAGTCAGCTGAAAAAAAGCATGCGTTGTTCGGCGTTCCAAAGGACAAAGCTCTGTTAGCACAGTGGCGTAGAGCGATCTCGCGTGCTGACAAGCTGCTTCAAGATAACTCGGCTGTGTGCGAGCTGCACTTCAGCGAGAGGTACATCTCCCGGCACTTCGAGCACACTTAGATGGGCGGAACTGTCTGCATTGAAAGGGGTACACCCATGGGCGTGCTTGCCGTTCAGGGGAGGGGGGGGGGGGCGAATGTTTATTGCAAGGTGTCCCCTTTATATTAAATCAGTGCATGAGGCAGATTTTACGTCACCCATCTAGATAGAACAGATTTAACGCCCCCGTCCCAGGTGGCCAGCCCCCTTTGCCTCCCTCCTGTGGACGCCTATGGGTAGGACTTTCGGAGAAGCTCTTCACATTTGTCGACGCCTTTGAAATCACTTTTTCAAAGTGCTTTAGCTAGAACGAGCTTCACAGTGACAGCTTGGAAGAGCTTGTTTCCTGCTTGAAAAAAAAAAAATATCTCACTGGGCTGCACACAACATGGTCCGAGCTTCACCAATCAAGTAAACAAGGTTCTTCTGCTCACCCATTTGCGTTTTTACACAAAGGTACTCCACAAAAAGCGAGCATCTTCCCGTGAAAAGAGGAAGTGCCTGAAGCTCAGGCACATAACCTAGGCTTGCAGCCCAATGTTCGGTGGGGCGCTTGTGAACTAATAAACTTTTTTCTTGGTGATAAAAAAAGGACGTGCAACAAATGATTAAGAATGCATTGTTGTAAACAGATAGTGAGTCACTACTCGGAAATGTGTTCTATCACCTGTGTGCAGAAATTAAGAGATTTCATTCAGACATCGCTCGTGGTTCTCGCCTCATGATTATGACACTTTGATTGATGTGGCTTCATTTACAGGTTTCAGATTTTGGTGCACGTTAAAAAATCCCAGTTGGTCAGAATTTCCGGAGCCCTCCACTACGGCGTCTCTTATAATTATATGGTGGTTTTGGGACGTTAAACCCCGCATATCAATCAATCATCAATCAATTATTTACAGATTAGTGCTTGAGAAAATGGTGGTTCGCCGTGAAAAAGGTTGCAAGCAATGGCTCACAACTGAGCTCATCGTTCCACATTGTATATGACATTTGCATTTACAATGTGACCTTGGCACTGTGGTGGCGTGGTGCAAAAAAATTAAAAATGCATTTTGGTGTAAATAATGTTGTTTTTCTTGTTATACCAACAAATGCAAACCCTTCTATTTTTGTTCTTGCTTGTCAGGCGCACAATTTGACCGCGTTACAGATTTTAGGTACCTTGGTGTTTACTTAACTGCCGATTTATTAGACTTGCATACAGAACAGAAAAAGATAAAAGGGCAAAGAACTGACTAAGATTGGTGTTGACTTCCAACTGGTTTCTAATTTGAAAAAAAAAAAAAAGTAGAAAGAAATGATTAGAAAAAAAATGATTAGCATGTACACGAGATGGTATACTCCCCAAAGGCCAACAAGAAAAACCAGCAACATAGTGCAGGATAATAAACAAACCTACAAGAAACACAAAACTAATTCTAATCCAGGTGTGCATCATCACTCACGCGACAGAAACGCCAGCTCTTTTTGTGCAAACGTAATAGCTGGCTTGTTGACTGAGTCACTTTTTGCGGTTGCTGCTGCTTCATTTATTGCAGTTTCATTGTGATGCTTAGCAGAGACAGTGGTCCTTTCAAAGGATAGAATGCAGTCACATTGTGGGCAGTGGCCAGCAAGAAACCCATCCGGCTCTTTACTCACTCTATTACTGTGTTCTTGTAGTCTAAAATTAAAGCAACAGCCTGTGTATCTCATATAGGTGAGAGCACATGTCAGGGAGATGTTACGTACTACACACTTTGTACAATCCACATAAAGAGACAGTTTTCAAGGTGCAGAATGCCGATTTATCTTGGAATAAGCACGTAGGTTATGTGACTGGTAAAGCTAATGGTGTATTAAATTTCGTTAAAAAGAACTTCCAAGTCTGCCCCAAGATGTCTTGAGGGCACAGGGTAGGGCAAAATTTGAAAAAAAAGTAAGTTTTTGTTTTTCCTGCAATTTGGGAAGGGTGTTGTCCCTTTGTGCATATTTTCCACATTCCTGCTTTTCTTAAACAGCATTTTCGGTCGCTCAAAACCAGTTTTTTCGAAAGCAAGTGGTGAGTAAAAGCACACTTTAGCGCCAGCCCTTCGTATGTGCTCTGTGCTTACACTCAATTTTTCTTCTAAAAAGTGGCTAATCCTCCTATATAGAGGAATCAGTATAACACAAAAGTGAAACGTGTCTTCACAGAGGTAATTGAGAATTTATGGCGAATTGTTTTAGGAGCAGTAACAAATGGCAGTCACGTTAAGAACGGCAAGCAGCTCAAAACTTGCAGCGCCACCTGAAGCAGAAAGCCCGCACGAAATTGGCATACACAATACACAGGACAAGCGCGGACCAATAACTGTCACAGCGCGACACCTAAAGCGTGCTGTTCAAACAGAAAGATGCATGAAACGAGCGTACAAATATACACAGGACAAGCACAAAAAACTGTCACAATTCTTCCTGCATCGTGTATCAGCAGTGCGCTCCTTTTGTAAACGCGGCTGCGCAGTGACCTTTGTCCTCTCCCGAATTACGAGTCTGATAAGTGTGTGCATAGGAAAGACCACGCTCCGTGGAGGCAGCGCTTTGTTAAGGCGACGACCTTTAGAGTGTGCCAAACGTGAGCGCGTCACGCCCTCTTGCCGCTGATAACAAAAACGGGCTTAAAGTTTCAAAGCTCTGAGAACTGCCAAACGGTGTATGGTGTGTATAAATGGCTTGCCGTTTGCATTCGAGACAACGTATGCTCTGTGGCGTAGTGGTTAGCACTGTGCGTTTAGAAACGAGAGGTTGCTGGTTTGATTCCGCACTAAAATGCTTGCCATCTAGTTTTTTTCTTCGCAATCTCTTAGTATATTTTTCAACGTCACTTATGTGACGGAAGTACATCAGTGGAGCCATGGTGGGCCCTGCCATGAAACACTTTTGTGTTAAAAACATGTGCTCTGCACTTACTTACAGTCCATTTTTCAAAAAAAGAAAAGGAAACTTCATGGACAAAAGTCAAAATGCTTGTCTAGAGTGAGCTGTGTATAGAATAGAATATTGTCAGGTAACTTCTAAGGCAGTTCGAAGACACTGTGCGTGGACGGACAGACGGACAGATCTAGCTAGCCGCTTACATCGGGGTGCTCTCATGATCACCCCCTTAACTTGGCGTGAACCAAAATTAGTATGGGAGTGTAAGGTGGTATGCGCTGGTCAACGCATGAATGATGTCATAGTCCCGCCGCGTACGTCGTCAAACACTTTCCGCCAAACAGTTGCAAATACCCGCAGGCGGGTATGTGCCACAGGTGATTGGCACTTGGTATTTACCCAGGAACAATGGGAACACACCTGGGCAATTTCGACGCGTGAGTGTTAAGAAAAACCTGACATCGGCAATGTTGACCCGACAAATTAAAACAATTAATGTCCGGGTCCCAGCAGGAATCGAACTCGAGCATTCTGCATGGCAATCAAGCATTCTACCTCAGAGCCATACCAGGCCTCGCAACTGCTTTTCAAATACAGTAGACTCTCAGTAAACGAAAGTCTTTTAAACGGAACTGCTGCTTAAATAGAACAACTTCCTTTGGTATTATTGGTTTCATACTTGAATGCTGGAACCCACTTCACCTCTTAGTAAACGGAACTCCTGTTAAATGGAACACATTTTCCCGGTCTTTTCTGGTTTCGTATAGTGAGAGTCTAGTGTAGACCCTAATGTTTGTGAAACGTCACTTGTGGTTACAGTGCTGGCTATCTGATTTTATAAAGCTTAGATATGTACTTTTTTATACAGTCGTCACGTCGGGTTAACGTCAATTGTAGTTGGGCGCCGTGCGCAGGAGTTGATTTATGTAGCAGTGTCAGACTACCATTCTCCTGAGCACCAACGCTTCATATCAGTTTATCACTTCTGGTGTTGCTAATACTCATGTTCCTGTGGGCATTGTTGCACAAGTGCAAACAACTGGTTATTTAAACATCTGTAATTCTTCAACTTATGTTTGTGCATGCAACATTTATACATATGTTCAGCGTCATTTCGTCACCTGTCGCTCAATAAAAAAATTGCAACATGGTCACCTTCCGTCCGCATGCTTCGCATAGCGTCGATTCCCAAGGTACAGCGATCTGCAGAATTTTTTCATGCTTGTTGATAAGCTTAGGTGCAGGGGGTGAAAAAAGTCTTCAGCAAATGTAAATTTTGTCGCAACCCATAAAATTCTCTTGTTAATGTGAATAAATAATGCCAGTGATGAACCGAGGCACTGAATGCTGATCCAGCAAGCTCTTGATTGTTGAACCTCTCAGCCTTTTCAGCATTCTTCAAGGTGAATCCCATGCCGGGTGACAACTGGTATGCTCTAATGGACACGACTATTATTTGTGGCGCAGTTAGACCAATAGTGCAACGGTTTGCTATAAGTATTGAGTTAATGTAAATTGAGTCGCAGAGTGCTGTCTTTCTTCAGAGTCTTAAGAGTTGTGACATTGTGTATTGTTCCTGCATTTAATGATGGTAGTATTGCAGGAGGCAAAATTCTGAAAAAGTTAGGATTGAAGCCTGCCCAAACTAGTCAATTCGCTGAAAAACGTTGACTTCACTAGAAGATACATTGCACATAGAGCTGCATGACATCTCGCAAAACAAGCAAGACAAGCATTACGGGAGGCTGAAAAGAGAAAAATGCACTTTGGCAATAAAAACCAAGCTTGTAGTTGCTAAGTAAAACAATTCAACAGTGTTTGTGAAAAAGCGTGATAGCCGTTTTCTAACTTTAAATGCGAATATCTCAAACAATGTTTTTTATTACTTAGGTACGATTATATCTTATGTATTTGAAGATAACTGTGCGATTATTTTTTGTTGTAACTTGCATAAATACATACAGCTACTGAGCAGAATTGAAGTTTAGCACTAAACATTTATGTTACAAATTTTCATAGATGCCAATTAACTCAAAAGTCAAGTTCTAGTGGTGAAAAGTTCACAAGAATTGTAATAATATCTAGGTTTTGATATATGTGCTTCAGTTCAAAGAGCAGAAAATTTGGAAGAAAATGTATGGATTATGTGAATATCCCTTAGTCACTGATGAAACGGTACCTCAGAATGACCAAAAATGCATGGAACGTATAGAGTCTACGCAGTGCTCTTGAAGAAGCTTTGCATGTCACTTGTACAATCTATCCACATGTACCACCTATCCTTTAATATGTCTGTACCGTATGGAGTCCTCATGATCAAACTATGATCTTTACACCTGTATACAAAACCATGCCACATGCTTTGTCTGGCAATTACAACTTCGATTCCAGTATAACCTGCAGAGAGGTCATGACACCCAAACTTCAACCATAATCTGGGTTGTGTGGGTTGACTCTTGTACGGTCACAGACAAGCTGGCGAAATTTGAGCGAATTCGGTCGAGCCTTAATTTATAATCAAAATTTTTTCACAAACAAGCAAGCGACCTGAGAGTTGGGCAACACTGGCACGATCGCTAGTTGTGACATCACGCTTTCTGGGCGTGCTGTTGCGCGCTCTGCGTTCCGCAGAATGATAGTGTTGTGTGATCAGGTGCGCTTGCAGTCGAACTTTTTCTGCGTTGTCCAACTTACCACTGGAACTAAATCACTTCCAGGGGTTGAAACAATGCCACCGCGTCACCCATGTAGCGCTAGTACTTGCAGCAAGCAATATCGGAGGTCGAAAAGTGTCCTGTAAAAGTGCAATGCGTATGCCGTTAGCTAATATGGATAAATATTTATTGGAACTCATTGCAGGCAGTGCCATAGTTGAGCGTCACCCTTGCTTTTCTTTTTTTACCAGAACCGAATGCAATCGACAGAGTTCAAGCAAAGATTCGGTCAAAATGTATATCGTGAGTAACCGTAGCGCCACACTGACATGCCCTTTGCTTCGGCTTATGTTTACATATGCCGCATGCAACAACTGATGGAAAAATGATGGTCCAACTCGTAGCATTGCTACGACCACTTATTTATTATGTGCAGCACTGAAAGACGTGCATGCACGTATGCTAGTGAACAAAAATCTGCACGCTTTGCCAATTCCACGGCGCTAAGTAACACTTGCTCGTAAATCCAGCGTCGATAGACCTCCTTATCCTAAGCTCGTTTTTCAATCGGACACGCTTGAAATAAAGCTACCTATCAATGCCGAAAGCGGTCTGCAACGTTTGCCACAACAGCGAGGTCGTTTGCATCTTGGTTCACACCGTCGTCGACGCTTTTTTTGTCATTTGAGCTGGTGCCGATGGAGTCAGTCAAAATGAGCAACGTGCACGACGTAGTCGCCACATATGGTGATGGTACCAGTAACACACCCCAACACTTGCAACCATCTACCTTCGTTTTTTTCGCCGTAAATCGTCAATTGTCGGGTGACCATGTCAAGACCCCTTTAAGAGAGTAGCTTGGGCTGAAAACTTTTTCAGCAGCAAAGAAAATTTTTAGGATTAAAGTTTTTTGTTTCTACTTTTTGCAGTAAAACTCTTATATTAAAAGTTTATTCATGATGGGCCCACACTACGTATTATGTAGAAATGATCATTAAAAAGGAAAAAAAATACATTAAACAAAATGTTGCATGAGCATTCTCGCGCATTTTTTTCTCTTATTCCATGCAAATGGAATGGATATGGGTGCTGTATTTCCTGTTTGCATTTAATTCTTCATTACGAGATGTGTCCTTTTGGTGAATGCACAAAAACAGCTGTGCAAATTGCTTCATTGTCCGAATTGTGATACTGGTCTATATTTTTAAACCCCTTTAAGGTAAAGTCCGCTTGGGCAATGTAGGCTACATTATAAATAAATGAATGCAAAATAAATAAATGAATAAATGTATTCATTCATTTACAGGACCTGCAGCCACAAAAGAAAAAGGCCAAAAAGGTAACTTTTTTCACTGTAGTGCTTATTTGGGCCAGTTGGTACATGTTCATTAAAAACAAGAAACAATAGAAACCACAGGACAAGACAGCGACAGAAAAAGCACTGGTCCGTCTTGTCTGGCTGTTTTGTGATTTGCACTGCTTGTTGTTCTCGATAACATATTTTTAGTTTCCTCCCAATCAAGATGAGAAAAGCATGTTTTTAGTGTGTTAAGAAATGTTGTGAAATATGTTCTATAGATTATGCGTAGTGGTTAGAGCATCCGCCTCGCATGCAAGAGGTCCGTGGTTCAAATCCCGGTGCCGCGCAGTTCCCAACCGGATTGAAAAAAAAATAAAAATTCGCGTGTTGAGGGAACTGCATTAAGAGGCCTGGGGTGCGGCCTCACCGGTAACCACCGCCGGGAACGCACTCCCTCACCAGAGAAGGATTGGCCACCCTGGTGCAGTATCTGGCCACTACCTCCCACATGCATACGTCAAATAACTCACGGCCCTCAGTCCCCAGCAGCTGCGAAGCAACTGACCACGGCGGCGGTCAGATCTGCAACGCAGCAGAGGGTGCTAAGAATCTCTGGGTCCGGACAGGCCGCCATTGGAACCTGAAGTTGGCAACGTTTAACGCTAGAACCTTATCTAGTGAGGGAAGTCTAGCTGTACTATTCGAGGAGCTAGAGGGTGTTAAATGGGATATAATAGGGCTCAGTGAGGTTAAGAGGACAGATGAGGCCTATACGGTGCTACAGAATGGGCACGTCCTTTGCTATCGGGGCTTGGCAGACAGAAGAGAACTGGGAGTGGGGTTCCTAATTCACAGAAACATAGCTGGCAACATAGAGGAATACTATAGCATTAATGAAAAGGTGGTAGGTATCGTAATTAAACTGAGTAAAAGATACAAGATGAAGGTAGTACAGGCTTACAGGCCTACATCCAGCCATGATGACGCTTCAGTTGAAAGCTTCTATGAAGACGTGGAATTGGCAATGAGTAAGGTAAAAACACAGTATACTATACTGATGGGAGACTTTAATGCAAAGGTAGGGAAGGAGCAGGCTGGAGACCAGGCAGTAGGAGATTATGGCATCGGTACTAGAAACGCCAGAGGAGAGCTACTAATAGAATTCGCAGAATGCAATAATTTACGGATTTTGAATACCTTCTACCGAAAACGAGGAAACCGCAAGTGGACATGGAGGAGCCCTAATGGCGAAAATAAGAACGAAATAGACTTTATAATGAGTGCACACCCAGGCATCGTGCAGGATGTGGAAGTGGTTGGCAAGGTACGATGCAGTGACCATAGAATGGTACGGTCTCGAATTCGCCTAGACTTGAAGAAGGAACGACAGAAACTGATACGCTAGAAGCCAATCAATGAGCTAGCACTGAGAGGGAAAGTACAGGAATTCAGAGTGTCGCTGCAGAACAGGTACTCGCCTCTTAGTGAGGGAACCAACCTTAGCGTAGATACAATGAATGATAATCTGATGAGTATTATTACGGAGTGTGCAGTGGAAGTTGGAGGCAGGGTAGTTAGACAGGACACTGGCAAGCTTTCCCAGGAAACGAAGAACATAATTAAGAAGCATCGAATCATGAAAGTGTCAAGTACAACAGACAAAATAGAACTGGCAGAGTTTTCGAAGTTGATTAATAGATTATGTTCTATAGCAGTGTGTAGATATAAAAATATGAAATATGAAATGAATGTATTTTCAAAAGGCTCTGAAACTTTTCGTTATGAATAAGACACTTGAGAAAAATTCATTTATGCGAGCAAATGTCCATTTAATAAAGTCGGTGAGACATGAGAACTACTTTAAAATGAGAATGTTTGAAATACTCTTGGGTGATTCCCTGTAAGATCGAACAAAGCACGGCTGGTCGACATCTTGAGTTTCGTTCAAAATTTTATATAATATTGCCTAATTAGTGATAAAAAGAGGCCTGCAATTGGCTTTGTTCTAAAAATTTTTTTAGAATCACAGTAAATCAATAATAACGAAGAGGTGGAGTACCACGCTTACCTGCTCTGCTGTTTTTTCTTCATGAACAACACAAAATATATTGGAGCTACGTAGCTTAAATTTGTTCAGCTAAATATAGATGTATATAGATGTACATATTCAGTTATTTTACGCTTCTTTGGGCAGTTCAGATATTTTTCTAAAAATTCTCAAAATTGTCGCAGAAAATGTTTTTTGCTTAGTTTGCAGGCCTTTATTTCAAAAAGGGCTTACGATAGAGTGGTGTAGATTTCACACTACTTTCTCAGCATGCTTACTTATAAAGCTGCAAAGCTTATATTATTGAGAGTTTCACAACTACCGCACGGTAGTTGGGAAACACTTCAATAGGAAGATTTAATTGTGCTAATTTCAAGAAGAGAGCATGCAAAGGAAACTTCTACCAACAATTAAACAAAAAAATTCCTTAAGCTTTTCCTTCTTATTCTCCTGCACATTAGCTTTCAATATCAATAATAACATGTTGCATAATGCACTTTCACTTGCAGTTACGGCCCGTCAAAAAATGCCCTTTCGTTAGGATAGGCAATTGTAGATCGTACTTCCTGCCCGCTAAGTATGTAATGCAGGTCAATACTTTAGTTCCTAAAATGCAAGCAGCACTGGAAAAGCAGTCGACTGCACTGAGGAGGGCAATTTCAAAATGATTAGGCCACGGGAGCGGCCATGAGTGCTGAATTAATGAGCAAGCAAGCGCGCACAGTCCGGTGTGTTATGGGGCAAAGTGAGCTCAATTTTGTGTACTCAGACGGATAGATACAGCTGGGAGTAACTTCCATGCATGTGCATTGGAGCGTCGCTATGCTATCCGCCCTTTGCTCACATCGCAGCCTCGCGGTGTGAACTCGGCACATCAGAATTTCAGGGGTAGCAGACATAGTTTATGCTTTTTGTGTACTCAAAAAGTTAGCACGAACAAAAGCGCCGTCTACTTTAGGTACTTGTATATTTAAACAACAGAAGCGTCCCAAGATGACTGATCTAACTTGGGCGCCGCAGGATTCCAACGCACATGCTTGGGGCTGTGGGGTCTCAATGTAGAGAGAACGCCACACTCGAGTGAACAGACACAGTATACACGGTCGGAACGACCCAAAACAACACAGATTTATTTAACTACTTTTCAAAATGACGATATCGTCAGCCGAATTATTATACATCTATTGTGATCCACACGTTAAACAATCTTACACAATATTAGACAACACTCAACAACATGACAAGCAAGGCGGTGTCGCTAACGCCTGACTCGCCACAAGGGGCCCCTGGCAGACAACCCGCGGTGCCGTGCACCGGGGCCCCACTGCGGGAGGCAACCGTTTGCGCCAAATGCCTCCAGCCGAAGGTACCCGCTTCTTTTTCGTGTGCCGCCACCCAGGCTTGCTGTCAAGAGTCACTGCCGGCACTACTGATTTAACCATAATAATGATGATGATGGTGGTGGCAATAACAAACGCGAGCACAATGCCCCCTACCGCACGGTAGTTGTGAACCCGAAATGCGGCACCCGCTTCTTTCTCGTGTGCCGCCACCCAGGCTTGCTGTCAAGAGTCACTGCCGGCACTACTGATTTAACCATAATAATGATGATGATGGTGGTGGCAATAACAAACGCGAGCACAATGCCCCCTACCGCACGGTAGTTGTGAACCCGAAATGCGGCCTATGCACGAAATACATGCACCACGAGGCCCAAACAACTTTACAGGGGTGATAGCACCCCCACAGAGCGTAAACAGAGGCGATCGGTCAAAGTCATAGATTCCCTGTCTGTAGCTCAAGTTCCTCGACCGCATTCGGCGTCCGCACAAGAAACACTTCATGGCGTCGACTTGGAAGTTAAAGTTTGACTGCGTTTCTTTGGTGGACAGCACCACGAAAACTCTTGTCAGGAAGCTGCGAGCGCTCGCTTCCTGAGCGCTCTCTTCCTGCACGCGGGCGACAGCCACTTTAGCCAGTAAAACTACGCAACATGAACTGATCTCAGTGAAAACCATAGAGGTGGTGCTTCAGGAGCCAAATCAAAAGGGAACGAACGCCAAACTATGGACAACCGGGTGCGCCTTCCCATCTCAAATGGTGGCAGCAGGCGACTTGTACTGGCCGTGCGCACAGTCCGCTGCTCACACTTCATTTGACTTCGATAGTGCTCGCGATTTGCTTTGCTGCTGTGTGTTTCATGGCGGCAAAGTAGAACTCTTAGCAAAATTATTGTGCAGACTACCATTCGAAGCACAAGAAGCTCATTTCAAACAAATGAAATTTTTGCAGTGTTTGCGACTTAAACATCACAGCTTGATGCCGCAGTGGGTCAATGAACCCCATGTGTACAACACTGATTTCTCGTCATTCACTACCGTGTGCATCACTGCTAATTTGCAGCGGCAAGACATAGTTACTCAATACAGTATTATGCCAAATCGGAAAGCCGTACGCAATCGAAAATTTCATACAATATTCAGAACCACATATCGTGCTCAGTGTTACGCAAGGGCCTTGTTCGATGGGCCCTCTTCACACCAGAACATGAACTGTGCGCGCTTGCTTGTCGGTGATCCCGCACTCATTGTCGCTTTAAGGAATGTTTTTTTAATTTTTGGCAAAAGTTTCTCTTGCATGCTCTTTTCTTGAAGTTAGCACGATTAAATCTTCTTATTGAAGTGTGTTAATAATATTGGCAGTTTTATAAATAAGCATGCTGAGAAAGTAGTGTGGAATTAGCACCGCTCTATCGTTAGCCCTTTTTAGAATAAAGACCTGCAAACTAAGCAAAAAATGTCTTCTGGGACAATTTTGAGATTTTTTATAAAGATATCTGAACAATCCAAAGAATAGAAAAATAACTGAACGTAATCACAAATACATCTATATTTAGCTGAACAAATTTAAGCGACGTAGCTTTAATATATTTTGTGTAGTTCATCACCAAATTAGAAAAAAACAGCAGAGCAGGTAAGCGTGGTACTCCACCTCTTTGTCATAATTGATTTACTGTGCTTCTAAAAAAAATTTTAAAACAAAGCCAATTGCGGATCTCTTTTCATCACTAATCAGGCAACAATATATAAAATTTTGAAAGAAATTTAAGAGCTCAACCAGCCATGCTTTGTTCGATCTTACATGGAATCACCACCCTCTTGTAACATGTTATCTCAGCCTGAAAAAAGAGAAAGAAAAACAGTATGCAAGTTTCCTGTGGATGCATTTCTTAAAGCTTATTGTGGGCTGCCAGTTTGGCGAGCTCTGTGTCATGTTTCTTCGTGGGACCTGGCAGACTCCTTTAAAGGTTGTTGATGTCAGTGATCCCACTCTCGCGCCAATGTGCGCCAAATCAGATTTGCTACGCCATCCTGATAATATCAACGAAAATTGCGCAAAATGCGCCAAAGTTGGATTTGGGAACGTCTATCACCGCCAAAAGTCACGCCGGCGCATCAATATGTGTGCACCTTGTTGTAGGGCCTACCAAAAGCTGATTAAACAGCGGTCGCGCATGCGTCCTAAAATTCACGATGCTATGTTTGGTGCGGACACAACTGTGTTGGGCAAGTCCGCTTAAAGGCGAAACATGCATCCGCAAGGAATGACGTCTAGTCCAATGGGTAGCATGAAATTGTGCCGATGTAATACTAAAGCAATTAATAATACTAAAGCATGTAATACAATTAATAATAGCGGCATGTAATACTAAAGCGATTTTCACTAATAACCGCACGCGTGCCGCTAGAATTTGTGTCACGTCTATTTCTGTACATCGCAATCTAATTTTTCGTGTTTCGCATCCGCAGAAAAACATGTGAATGGTGAGAACGCGTTGCAACTTTTCCTCTAATATACTTTATCCATGGATCATCATACAGAAGAGCTTTCTCGTGATTCCTTCCACCAGCAAATCCACGTTTATAATTGCTGCTCCGGTAAAAGCCCTCAAAAGACACTGCCCTTTTGAACTCAATGTTGCTAGGGTCCGAATTGGATATTGTCACATGTTTTCTTTTTAAATATCATCTCATTAATAAAAGCGTGCCTCCTGGTCGGAGCAGGCACAATTCGGTTTTTATGCGTGAAGCTATAGGGAGGCCATCACTGGCGGCTCTGGTATCTAAAGGCCTGTGAAGCGGCTACGCCTTGTTACACGTCCGCTTTTCGCTCTTCAGGGTCAATAGCTGACGGTTAAAAAAAAGATGGACATCATTCACAGCATCGGATTGATTGCTTTGTTTTGAAGGGAGGTAGGTGGGGAGGAGGGGGGGAGGAGGGGGGGGGGGGGCTGATTCATCGCTTGAAGGGTGTAGTAGCTGGCATGCGCTATCTCGAGGCATATTGAGACTGCTCGTAAAATTTCTGTGCTACTATCGTCTGCTTCGTGTTTACATAACTGACAACTTGAAAACCGCTTCGGCAACTGAAGTGATCATTGTCCTTTTAGCCAGTGTTCTTCTTAGTTACGTGATATCAGATCTGAAAGATACAATTTGTTAGTTTCATTTACGCTCTTAGCAATGAATGTGATACCAATAAATTGTATTGTTATACCAAATAATAAGGCTTGGCTTCATCTGTGAGAAGCGCTAGCGGCGGGGTTGCCATTTTGCCATTTCCAAAGTCCGCGCTCTTGCCGCACTCCCAAAAACTTGCTGCATGCGTGGGGTTCGATATCTGCGACTTGGGTGACTATATAGAGACCCCTGAAAATCTCTTGCACGCCGATGCATGTACAGATGGAATCAGACTTCTCTAGAGCGCCTAGCCGGTGCTTTAGCTTGCGTTTTCTTCAGCAATATGTAAGGAGAGACCCCGTAATGAACCAAACAAGGTCATGCTGCGTGTTAAGCCAATGTGCCTTAATGTAAGCATCAATGGAAGTTTGTAACTAACGTGAGATAGCAGCCACGGCCAGCAACAGTGTCGACAGGCACGCGCTTCGCTGCTCTGATAATATCTGTACACTACAATTGACACGTACGAATGGACCTCCGAAATGGCGCGATGATGGTGTGGCCGCCTTGCGATCGAGACTGAGTGCATAACCTTATATGGCCGCTCTAGGAAGCGAAGCACTTTTCACACAGTCTGTTCGCGGTGAAAGTACAAGGTTGAAGGGTATACCAGTTGTAAATGGTGTGTGAACCAGCAATCACACCCTTGAAGTCAAAGTTCATAACAACGCCCCCACACCCTCAAGTTCCTAGCTTCTTCTTGCTCCTTGGACACGGACGGCACGTATCTCTGCTTGAGTAACAATCGATGGGAGGCCTGGCACACGAGGTGATGCTATCTCATCCGCCTTCAGTGCAAAGGAGATAAGTCGGCTCTTCTGATCTCTGCTTTAGCTGCATTCCCGTCGCTCCCGCTTGTGCGCTTTTACTTGCGTGTAAAACACACAATGCACCGAGGCATGTTATCGATTGGGACATTACACAAAACATGACCAGTGGCGTTGCCAGGAAGGGGGGCACATTGAAAACATGCCTCCCCCCCCCCTCCCGCCCACCTTTAAAACTTGGCATATATAGCGCACAATGACCGTTAGCCTGCCTCCCCTCCTTCAGATCAAGGTGGAACCCCCCCGTTTTTAAAAAAATTTCTGGCTACACCCCTGGGGTCGGCAAAAACCAGCCAAGAATGTGCATATAATTGCTATCCCATTAAACACAAAATGGCTCTTGCTTTCAAGTCGTCTTTGGCGTACACATAAGGTACCCTGTGAGGTTTTTTTTTATGCACTGCTTTCTAGAACACATGGTAGGAGTTTTTGGGGTATAGACAGAATGCCCTAGCCACATAAAATATCGCTGCAAAAGGAAATTGAAGTTTGTTAAATTGTGTAGTTTCAGCACAGAGATAAGTGCCGGAGGAGGTTGGCTTTCGGAGACTACATAACTGAATGACATCATGTTACGCTCAGCTGTCTAATTGGTCGTGAAGAAAAAAAAAACCTTTCATTATTCTTGAAGTCATCTTAGGAAAATGCTGTTGTGACTGTATGAGTCTCTAGCATTCTACATCACAGCATTTGTCTACCATACCTGCTGATAACCATATAGGTGAATTTTTATTGTTATTTCATGAAGTACCATTTTATTGAACCAGTGTGCTGTTTATTTGCTATGAAAATAATCACTGAACAAGTTTTTCTGGGATGCTGATCAGTGTGATGCCATCATTCTTGCATCATCAACTGAAATAGGGAGTGCTTCTAAGATGAATGGCTCCATGAAACTGGCAGACTCTAAATATTTCTTAGCTCTCCACAAGTGCTTCAGAATAACTTCTCATGTCTTTGAATTTAAATGCAACTTGGTTCTCCTCCAGGATTTCAAGTTAGCTGCTCCAGATTGCTCCAAAATGGAAAATTTCGCTGCTACAAAGTGCTCCAAAATAGAAACTTTTGCTGCTTTAAAGTGCTCCGAATGGAAAATTTCGCTCCTCTAAAGGGCTCCAAAATGAAAATTTTGCTGCTCTAAAAATTGCTCCCAATCAGAAGACCTCAGTAGCGTCACTGTGACGTCTATCACTTCTACTAAAGCTTGGCATTTAGAACCCATATGATTTCAATATTTCACTTGTAATCTCCCCAAACACCCTGTAAAGAAAAATTCTCAAGGCATTGGGCATTGAGGGTGTGTTTTAGGGGAATTAAAAGGACTTCATTACATGAGGAAATATAATGAAATCTGGGTTTTAGAAGTTGAAGCTTTGCATCAGTCTGAAGAATTTTTGAAAAAAGATGGTACAAGAAGAAAATTCAACGTTTGCTGTTGCCCCTTGCTCAGTTTGCTACGATTGTTGCACTATGCTTACAATCTTTTTCCCTTCTTGCAGGTGTACAAGAAGAAATGGGGCAAGAAAGGTATGCAATGAGTATACTTGACAAGGATTTCTTCTTGGCCTAGATGGTATTGCTTACTGTATGACATTGTGCTGGTAGTAAAAAACACACTAGAGAGACGAACATGACATGAGCCGCCCATGTCATTGTGTTCATGTCTTTCTTGTGTGTGTGTGTTTTTACTAGTGGCAGAATATCATACAGTATGTAATGAAAGTGGTTTGAAGAAGTAGGACAGCCTTGCGAATTATACATAAATTCTACATTTATAGAGCAATGGCCATGCCAAGTTTTATCGAAAGTGTGGAACTGTTGCTAAGTGGTTTCATTAGAAAAGGCTGATGTAAATAAATTTTATTACCTTACTTCATTGGTGTACCAATTCAAATTTTCAGCTTTGGGAACAGCAGTTTTAGTTGTTAACTTGCTAATGTCCAGCTCGCTAAACTGCCCCAAAATGTTTTAAGCTGTACAATTCTTGGATACTTTATATGGGCGATTGGAGAGACTTGTGACCATATAACTTATGCTCTCAAGTTTTTGCACCAATGTACACTTTGAAAGCAGCTCACAGTTTCACATGCTGTTTTCTTGAAGCAGCCCCTTTGGCAGCAGGGGGATGTGACATGCAGGAGTGCTTCACTGTTGCACGCTACTGTGCATAAATTGCATCGTCAGGAATGACTTGGGAATCCCTGTGAAATGTAGAGTATCTGTATATGCAAATTAAATAATGTAGAGTGTGACGAAGAGGGATAATAGAGGCAGATGCCATGAAAAAAAAAAGGTTCCTCATTTTCATGACTGCCTTACACTTTCCTTTGCCTTGACTACGAAAAGCTTTAACGAACATAGTTGTGCATTACTCTTTGAATGTCCATTTACAAGCCTTTTTGTGCTTATGTCAAATTTCAGATGAAAGCTTTTGAGGGGTTTCATGAGTTGATTCAAGTTAGTCTGCTCAAAATATAAATTATTCTGCTTCAAAACCTTTTTCAGCTGTCCCGCTTTCTGGCTGAGTAAGCATGGATGTGTTTTACACACCGAGGCCACCTTATTTTTTATGTATTTAGCCCAATTTCTAAGTCCACATAACCTGAAATAATGTGATATAGTGTTTTAAACAGTGACCTCATTTCTTACAGGGTTTCGGAAAGGAAGACGCTGAGGCCATGAACATGCACGGCACACAAAAGCATCTTTTTGTGCTTGGTAGTGTTGTTACATCTTTACATTTTCACATATATAATTCAATGTATAAAAGTCTGATAATGCAAATTTTGCTGAGTGCAGTTCTTCTATTTGATTATTGTTAGTATTCATGTTCAGAATTTCTTTTTTACTGGAAAACTAATCCCACCAGGTCTTAGTTCCGTTGCTCATCAGTAGTTCTTGAAAACCAGTGGTACAACATGATCGTGTAGAATGTGACCATCACCTGTAAGGCCTCTATTCATGATTCCAACTGAGCATTTGCAACTGGAAGAATGGGTGCAACTGGAAGAAGAATATTCAGGTTGAACCTCAAAGCGAAAAAAGTTATCAGATTTTGACGCACATCCTACACTCGCGGCTATCTGACTTTGTTGATAGTACGGGCGAACAGCTGCTCTGATTAGTTACCACAATGGCCAAGTGCAAATGAAATGATACGCATTGGCATTGAAAAAGGCATGGTCCTGCAGCTGCGTGAAAGAAAACCATGAACTAAGCGACTGAGCTTCAGCTTCGGATTGTCTGCGACTCAAAAGCAAGCCAGTGGCAAAAGCAGGGCAGTCTTATTACCCTTGCTATCTAGCGATGGCTGTGCCCATGCTTGCTGAAGGGCGGCAGTTTCTGGTGGTGCCAACACGTGTTTTAGACTTAGTCGACGTATTTTCAAGTTCTGAAAATGCATCAAAGTGTTGAAGACTGTGTTTACTCTATAGGAATAAATATCTGAGCTTGGTGTTGCATCGTGAAACTTCGTTGAAGCGGGACGGCAGAAGAAAAAGTGTTCGTTGTGGCGACATCATTTATGCATTGACTCCCATGAACTGCTGATGGGGAACCGTGAATTTTTCATTTTAGCGGAAATTTCGTTGAAGCGGCATTCGTGTAACGAAGTTCGACGGTATTCGTGTCATTGTTCGGTGACTGAACTGACAGTAGAACCCTTTATTGACCAATCGAAGACGCATACCATCTTTTTGCCACTTTTATAAGCAGAAAGGGCAGCCATTTGCGGACTCACTATGTTGGTGATGCTGTGTTAACGGAAGCACTTCTGTTTTCTTAGAACCAAGAGATGTGGCTACGCGATTCAAGACTTTTTTTTTTCCCGTCATAGCTGACTTAAGTTGTTCATCAGGACAACACATTGAGCACATATAAATAATTTGAGGGAAATTTTTTGCTGAGTGTCTGACCTATTAATGGGCTAAGGACCAAATTTTAATAGTCTGAGTGGGAAAGAAAGGGGAATATTCAGTAAACAAGCTCCTGTGAAACAGCTGTCAGACAGGATGGTCTACATATCAATTTCGATGGGTGCGAATCCAAGCCAAGCTCTTAAACAAGTCTCGGGTGGCGCTAGGCGAGAGTGCTCACTGCTTCCCAGTGGTTGAAGTTTATAGCTTGGTACTGAAATACCTTTCTTGGCATTGGGAAAGACAGCATATTTCGTTGTTTCTCAAAATCTTTTCTCGAAATCAGGCGATGGGTAACACAAAAAGACGGGGATAAGATGTGTATCGGAAAGAAAATTATTGACACTACATGCTGGTTTGTCTGAAGCAGTTTTTCTCGCGATCTCTCTCTCTCGCCACTAATTAGACTATCAATTTGTGTGTGTGGTTTGTGATATGTGGGCTACTTAAATAATGGCACTTACATTCGTTCGGGTATTAAGGAAGTACACACAGTTTGGCCATTGTTATTTTTTGCCCCACCCTTAGTGTTACTAGAGTTCAAATTGAGCGGCAGGTGTATTCTTGGTCACATACTTATGGCCGCATGAACTGTTAGTAGGGAAGCCTGAAATAGATATATGATGACCGCATGTGCGCTATGACTGTTTTTGTTCTGTAGTGCACATAGGTCGGCAAATAAAATGTAGCTCAGCCAGACTCACTCAAGAAATATATTTTGCTGTTAGGACACACTGGAACTCGGACTCACTGACGTTTTCCTCAAACGGACAAACTCGGACTCAGACTCACTGTACTTTTACTCGAGTGGACTCGCTCGAACTCGGGCTCTCCTTCTCTCCTGAAATTCTCTCCTTCTCTCCTGAAAGAGTTGCGGGAAAGGGTAATCTCCCCTCCCCCCGCCTAACTCACAATTTGGATAATATATTTATTTATGAGGAAACGCATTGTTGGCAAATATTTGAAACGACTAGAGTACAACCCTAAGCCTGCTGCTAAGGCTGAAGATTAGTAGATAGGAGTCAATGTGTGCAGACTATGTCGTGTTCTTACTCATTCAAAGGGGTGCTTTTGCAGTTTATTTGCTCACGAGAAATTTAGGAGCAACTGCAAATGGCACTTGTTCTGGCTTTTGCAATATACAGCCTGCGCACCGCGTCAATGGACTGTTATTCGCCTCTGGGCACGCAATGATAAATTGGGGTAGGGTGGGCAGTGGACATTGCGTGTTTAAATCATAACACAATTATGAGGCATGGCGTTCTCTGAAATTTTCTTCTATCTGGTGTTCCTTAATGTGCCCTAACATCGCACGCTACACGGGACTTTATTTTGCCTCTGTCGGAATGCGACCGCCGCGGTCAGGATCGAACCTTGGACTTCCTGGTCAGCAGCTGAGCAGCGTAACTACGGTACCACCATGGCGCAATATGAGCACGCAACTGAATTATGCTGTGCGTTTATACTCATTCAAATTAGTTTGCACAAAATAAGCCGTCGCTGATATCTGAAAACCGAGAGCAGTTAATGAAAAAAAAACGATATTTGCTCGTTAAAAGTTAAGAACCGGAGAAATTAGTCGCCTCATACATTTATGAGTGCTTTCATGACTCATGCCAATGGGGATTTCAAAGGCAAATTTTGTTCACAAACTAATCGCGTTTTGACTGATATTTCTCTTTTGGTGTGTAAAATAAAAATTGGGACATACAATGCACGAGAACATTTTTGTTTGTTTTGAAGGGATACTGCAACACTTCTCCAAGTAATTATCTAATGGCTTCACTGAAAGAGCTTATTGCACCACAAATCGACTTCCGCAAAATTTTTTTAGAATCCGCCAAGTACGATTGGAGTTGCAGGAATTTGTCGCACGCGCAAAGTGCTTTCTATCATCTCTCGTAGCAGCAAGCACGCTGAAAACTACACATGGGGGTAGGAGAAAAGGGAATTTTGAGGAGAGAAGTATAAAGTTTTAGGGGCTTTAGAGAAGATGCCTCACTTCGTCAGCGCGCGTAAAGACCTTGAGCACTTTTTTTTTCTTGGAGCGCGCGGCTTACCTGTAGTGTGAGAGTGCGTGCATGTGGCGGCATCTCGCGATGACCATGGTAACTATCCAGCTCACAATGCTCGAATCACCAAATGGTTGCAGACTTTTGTTTTATGGCGTGGTCGTCCTAGTTTATGACATGATTTGTCTAGTGGTGAGGGAATGATTACTATCCGACTTTGAGCATTAATAATAATATCTGGGATTATACGTCCCTAAACCAAGATTTGATTTTGAGAGGCACTGTAGTGGAGGGTTCCAGAAATTTGGATCAACTGGTGTTCTTTAACGCGCGCTGACATCACACAGTATACGGACCTCTACCATTTCGCCTCCGTTAAAATGCGACCGCCTCGACAGGGACCGAACTCGTGCTCTTTGAAAATTGTCTATTCCCGACCGCGTGCTGTGCCGTAATGTTGGGCTCAGATGTTCACGGAAGTCTCAGTTACCGATCGGCAGCGTTTCGGACCGTGCTGAAGAAGTGTTGCACGGCCCTTTCAAGCTAGAAAGTTTTGAAGGTCTCTCTTGAGTGCAATGGGAAACTTCAATGAAGAAGAATGTAACGGATTTCAGGGAAGGGGCTAAATTGGAATTCAAGAGCTAATTGTGTGACTCTCTACGTTCAGCGCTCCACTTGCTATCCCAGCCCCCGGCGGATACGATTTAGAAGCGCAAATTGCGCCTCCGGCTCCAACTGGCGAGAGGAGCCTGGTCCCTTTTAGTCTATGCAGTCTTTAAGAAATTCATCCAAACCCAATGAGATGAGAAAGCTGCCGTATAGAACAACAGGGAAGGTAAGTGAAAGTCTATGCAAAACTAAAAAAATGCGTTTTTGCTTTATACAAGGCAACACACAAACATAATCTGAAAACTTGCCCAACAAGAAATACTTAGTTGCTTTTCACTGAGGTACGTATAAAGCTAATTTGTAATTCGAGCACCACATGGCGTAAACTGCGTCTCAATATTTTGTAAAATTAAGTATTTTCTAACACTTGTGATTTTTTTCATCGCAATTACAATCGGTGTTAATATATGTTGATGCAAAATGTACCTTCTGTAGGTAAATAGTCATTACTCGGGTGATGAATACTTATTGTATAGCTGTGTGGCGACCCCTTCATGTACTTGCTATACAGCTGTAATGAACATTTACTATACCGGATACTATCTGGGGTTTAACGTCCCAGAACCACGATAGGATTTTGAGAGACTCCGTAGTGGAGGGCTCCGAAAATTTCGACCACCTGGGTTTAACGTGTACCTAAATTTAAGCCCATAGGCTTCAAACATTTTTGCCTTCATCGAAAATTCAGTCGCCGCAGCCAAGATACGATCCCCTATTATGCCGGGTGAACACCCGATATGGTCAGAAATGTCTCCAAATTTCTAAAAAAAAAAAAATGAGAGGTGCGATGTTTGATGCCTTCACAAAGCTGTCTTTGTAGCGGCAGGCATTTCAATATAATTAAATACATCATGTGGGATGGTAATTAATAAACTAACTTTTCAAATAATCGAAATAAGTGGTTATGTCAAATGGGAGAATCGGAGTTCATGCAAAGAACCGATCCCAGCTTTGAGATATTGGAAACCGAATTCAATGGCCGCGAAACCGAAGCACCGATGAGCGCGATAAGCAGACACCTAGAATGACATCGCTGTTGAAGAGAACGATTCTAGAGCTGTACTGCGTTCGTTCATGTATGTGCGTCATGCGAGCTATAATGGCAAGCACAGCCCGCACACCCACACAACGAAGTTGGTTGATAGTTGATATAACTAAGCTCACTAGTTCTCGATATCCTAGAGAAATGTACCAGTTGAGCTGTTTCCGTTTCGCTGCTAAATTGGGTGAATTTCATATTATAACCGCCAGTATTCGAATAATTAAAACTTCAGCTTTCTTAATCACACCCACAATGCTGTCGTTAGCCATTTTAAGATACACGTCGCTAAATAACTGTGAGGGCATCAGATAAATATTGCATTTCCCTGATTTTTTTTAGAATTTCGGACACCTTCCTAAAATAGCAGACATGAATTCATATTTAGCGCAATATTACAAAAAAAAACCGCAAACATAATTGACAAGATTTCTGGAGACTTGCATGACAAGAAAACTGCAGTACTATTATGAAACAAAGTAAAGTTTTCATCATCATATTATGGAGCTTCGAACACCTTACAAAAACGTCTTTGATTAATATTTAAACAAAATTTGGTATCGAAACGATTTCACAAGTTCTCGTATTATATTGTCCAATTTTTATTTTGCACTCCGACAGCACATTCAGCTGTTGTGGTTTAACGTCGCAAAATCACGATATGATTATGAGAGACGCTCTAGTGAAGGGCCTCAGAAATTTGGACAATCAGGTTCGTTAGTTAGCACGAGAAAATAGTGATTGTTTGTAAGTCTCGGAAAGAATTTTTTTAGTTTAAAAAGGTATTCGAGCAGGAATTGCAACGTATCAAGCTATGCATAATAAAACGATGTTTTCATGAAATAAAAGTTGCAGAGCAGTCTTGTTATTGCTTTACACACACAGACATGCACTCTGAAACGAAGTTCTACTTCATTGCTCGTGGCATGCGGTGAAGCATTTCCTTGTTTTTGTGAGACGCCGATGTACTTTTTGCACAATTTAGTTAATAGTTTAACACGAAAGTGTTTTATGCCGGGGTACACCACGACTTCGCTCACGTATTTCCGTCATGGATATGACATTGTAAACTGCATTTTAACAGTGCGAAGAAAAAAAAAAAGAGGTGAGGATTTTTCGCGGGGCGTCGAACCAGTGGCCTCTAAATCCGCAGCGCGTGGTGCGGACCACTACGGCAGGGAGACTATGTTGTCAAAAGATGCGGACGGCAAGCCATTTATATACACCATACACCGTTTTGCGGTCTTCAGAGCTTCGTAACTTCAGCACGTTTTTGTCATCAGTAGCCAGATGGCGCGAAGGTATCGCGTTGGGCGCGCTCTGAAGCTAGTTCCCTCTAGCGTTTTGATCAGTGCCGCCCCCACGGAGCGTGGTCTCTCTGCGCGCGCGCTTGTCAGACTCGCGATTCGTGTGAGCCCGAAGGTCACTTCGCTCGCTGCCGCTGCCGCGTCTACGAAAGGAGCTCGCTGCTTCCACACGAAGAATGGTCACATTTGCCAGCGCTTTTTCTGGGTATAAGGGCGTTCGTTTCGCGAGTTTTTCTTTCTGTTTAAATAGCGCGCTTTAAGTGTCAAGCTGTGACAGTTGATAGTTCGAGCACGTCTTGTTTCGTGCGTGCTTTTCGCTTGAGGTGTGTGCTGCATGTTTCGAGCGAGTTGTCGTTGATTGATTGATTTGATATGTGGGGTTTAACGTCCCAAAGCCAACATATGATTATGAGAGATGCCGTAGTGGAGGGTTCCGGAAATTTTGACCGCCTGGTGTTCTTTAACGTGCACCCAAATCTGAGCACACGGGCCTACAACATTTCCGCCTCCATCGGAAATGCAGCCGCCGCAGCCGGGATTCGATCCCGCGACCTGCGGGTCAGCAGCCGAGTACCTTAGCCACTAGACAACCGCGGCGGGGCGAGCGAGTTGTCGTTCTTCGCGTGATTTTGCAATTTGTTGCTGTACCATTCATTTCTTCGTCCTTGTGCCGAAACAATGCACAAAAAATGCTCAACTACCTCTGTGAAAGCACGTTTCACTTTGGTGTTATGCCGTATCCTAGATGAGGGATTAACCTCATTTTTTGCAAGAAAAGGTTGCTGGCGCTCCACTATATATGGATTCTCGTGATGCCAACAATGCCTATGTAAATCATATGTCTCATGAACTTCGCCAGTTCGTCTGGCATCACCTCTTTCGATGAACCATCTCACTCCTCATAGATTGGCCGTCCAAAGTATGCATTCAAGCATATTTATTTAATTTTTTTAGATCACGTTGGTCACCACCGCCGTGAAGAAGAAAAAGGTGAACGAATGCGCGCGTGGTTGGAAAACGTCTAGCGCTGCTCTGAAGTGCGGGGCCAAGATGTGCTCTGGGAAGACTTCTTCAATTGAAGAGAAGCTTTGCTGCTGGCACCAGCACATCGTGCCCGAGCCATGTGTGTACCTAGCAAATAACCAGAGTAGCTCTAAGATTGCGCTCGAAGGCCAGCAGCTGTGCATGCGCGGCGGAAAAGACCGCTCGAGGCATAAACGAAACCAATCCATGAACGGCTGTGCGACATAATTGTCGTCAGAGGGGTTGGAGCTCGAAACTGAGGTGCTGTCATTCTCTTACTTAAAGCTCGTTTCCTCATCACGCAGTTCTGGTGGGGTTGCACGATAGTTTGGAGCGGCACAGGTGCGCATTCATGCGCACCTAACGACAACGTAATGGGAGCAACTAGCGACACCGGATGCGCCCCTCTGCCAGATTTAACAAGAGAAACCGAAGCTGCTGGACACTGGCTGAATCGCCATCTCAGGCACTTGGCGAGTGCGGAACCAGAAAAAAAAAACTTATAATTGGCTTGCGTAACCCACAGTGATAAACCGTGCTCCAGTGCAGGAGTCGGCAACATTTTGAGGTGGAGGGCCAAAGTTGCATGAAGCCCACACAGAGGCCAAAATGCTAATCAAGACAGGGGCTAAATTCGGCAAACCTTTAGGGGAATTGACAAGACAATAACGTGAAACGACTAGAATACAAGGTTGCAATTTTCAAACGAGAACCCCTGTTCAGGTGAAAACTGCCATGTCGGCCTTAGGATGGAAAGTGACGAGGACGAGGGTAGTGGAATTCTGACGTTGTGCCGGATACGCATAATATTGCCACGTGAGTTACAGGTTGCTCCGAAGAATAGCTTGCTTTATGCAAGCTATTCCCTGGGCTCTCGTTCGGGCAGTTATTACCGTTCAGCAGTGTGAGATTGTGAAGCTGACACCGTAATTTAACATTTGACTTGCCAGGCTTCGTTTGATTACAGAACTCCGATGTTACTTGAACTTAACCACGAGCTGCACGCCTTTAGCTCAAATGCATCAGCCCAGCGAGCAACACACGTACGTTGGCTCGCTAAAAGGTGCGTCAAAAATCACTATCTCCGAAGCGAGAAATTTAAACTGATTCTGAAAGGTCGCTGAACTAATCACTATAGGAGGTGCCAAGTGCACGAGCCGCAAATCCAACATGCCAAAATCGACGATTGAAATCATCGATCGCCGGTGATCGATTTCATTAAGCGGGGTAAGGAAAGAGTTCATGTGCATCGAAATGTGAGTACATGGGCCTCAAGCATTTTCACCTCCATCAAGGATTCGGCCGCCGCGCTCGGGATTTGATCTCGCGACCTTCGGGTCAGCAGGTGAGCACCATAAACACTTGGCAGCTGGGGCAGCGTACCGAGCGTATCCGTAACGCTTCCACTTGTTTCTTCAGGGCCTTCCGGAGCAAGCGCGACAGTCTGCCTGAAAGTTCGTGGCCAAGCTACGTAACCGCTGCATCTTTCCTGCGTTGCTGCACCGCTCTGGAAAAAGGCCAGCCTGTACAGTACCACGTGGCGTTTACGTCACACCCTGGTATCGGATAAAAGGACGCCGGGCCACTGCGACGGACACTTGGCAGCTGGGGCAGCGTACCGAGCGTATCCGTAACGCTTCCACTTGTTTCTTCAGGGCCTTCCGGAGCAAGCGCGACAGTCTGCCTGAAAGTTCGTGGCCAAGCTACGTAACCGCTGCATCTTTCCTGCGTTGCTGCACCGCTCTGGAAAAAGGCCAGCCTGTACAGTACCACGTGGCGTTTACGTCACACCCTGGTATCGGATAAAAGGACGCCGGGCCACTGCGACGGACACTTGGCAGCTGGGGCAGCGTACCGAGCGTATCCGTAACGCTTCCACTTGTTTCTTCAGGTTGGAACTTTCTCGATTTTTAGTGCACTCCTTCAATTTGTATTTTGCTGTCCCTTGCTGCCACTACAACTGTTGTTGCGTGTTATTTACCAACATTGACGATGTCAGGAGAACTTGATGCCCTGAAGCGTGATTTTCGTAAAGAAATGAGGGAGATGAAAACTAGTATGGATTTCATCAACAAAGAGTTTGAGTCTCTGAAAAATGAATGCACTGAACTAAGAAAGGAAAATGCCACTCTCAGAGCAACGCAGGAAGCGCTCCTGCAAGAAGTTGAAGCATTGAAGAAGAAAGCCCATGAAAATGCATTGAGTATTACAGCGCAGGAACAATACTCTAGAAATAAGAATATCGAAGTCAAAGGGGTTCCGCAGGTAGCAAACGAGAGCCTTGAAGGCATACTCAGCAAAGTGGGCGATCTGATAGGTGAACCAATAAGGAAAGATGACATTGAAGTTTGCCACCGGTTGCCTACGCGGAGTGCCGATTCTGACCCTAACATTTTAGTCGTTTTCAACAACCGTGCTAAGCGAGATGCTATCGTCGAAAGGGCCAGAAAAAGTAGGTTCACTGCAGCAGACATCGGCTACACGAAAAAGCAGCCGGTCTATATTAATGAGCACCTCTGCCCGCGGCTGAAGAAGCTGCTTGGGATGACCATAGCAAAAAAACGGGAACTGAACTGGCGCTTTGCGTGGGCCAAAGGTGGCAAAGTTTTCGCGCGGCAAACGGAAACATCACGCATTGTGCGGATTGCATGTGAAATTGACCTAGAAAAAATGGTCGACCAAACGCCTACTAGCTAATTGCACACTTGTGAGTGCCACTTTCTGCATTTTACTTCGTTGTTGTGATAAATTATGCTTTATAAACTGGATATTTCGAACCATGGCGACTATCTGAAATTTTTACACTTAAATGCGCAGTCCGCGAGGAATAAATACGACGAGTTGACTTTGTTTTTTGATGCATTTTCTTTTAACTTCGATGTAATAATGTTATCAGAAACTTGGTACAAATATGCTGACGACGTACTTAGCGTTCCCGGATATCAAACTTTCTTCTTAAACAGACCTACACGTCGTGGTGGAGGCGTGCTGCAGCTGGTATCGAATGAGCTGTCATGCACGATGCTACCAGAATTCTGCCTTATAGCGCCAGACTATGAAGTTTTAAGCGTGCAATGTAAAAAATATGTTTTCGTTGTTTTATACCGCCCGCCAAACGGAAATATCGACGCATGCCTTCTTTTTCTCGAAAGGCTGCTAAGTTTCATCTGCCTAAACGACCTGTACCTCGCGATAGGTGGTGACTTCAACGTTAACCTTTTGCAAAATACCAAATGCGCGCGTGATCTACAACTTATTTTTCAGTCATTTCATTGTAGAAATGTGATAACAACACCTACGCGCCTTAGCAGCACTTCCGATAGCCTCCTTGACCTTTTTATAACAAACTGCACTATCGAAGACACGAAAGCAGGTACTATCGTAGCTGACATGGGTGATCATTTGCCAATCTATATGTTCTGTCCATTCAGTGCATCTTCTGGGGGTGCTCGTCACTCCAAGACTTTTCTTGTCCAGGAAATAAACTATAAAACGCTAAGCATGTTCCGTAACGAAATTGGAAACGTAGATTGGACAACCGTGTTTCACTGTAATGACCCTGATAGAGCATATAGCACGTTCCTACACATTTTGAAAGGTATCTATGAGAAGTGTTTTAAGTTTAGAACCGTACAAAAATGTGCGAAAGGTCGCAAACCTTGGCTTAATAACGAGTGCGCAGTCATGATACGCAAAAAGAACTTACTATATAATAATTTTGTCAAAACAAGGGACCCATGTGAGTTTGCGGCATTCAAGAAATATCGCAACCAGGTAACAAAGTTCTTGAGACATACTAAAAAAGTTTATTTTGAAAACCTTTTCAGTCAAATAAGTAGTCGGAGCGACTTGCTTTGGCGCGAAATTAACCAGTTGTTAAACCGCAACAACCGCCAGATTGCTGAGCTTGAGCTAATACATAATCACAGGGTCATAAAAGGCGTAGAACTTGCAGATCAGTTTAACGATTATTTTACTAGTCTGGAAAAAAGCGATTTTAATATTGCCGCGACTGAATTTTTAGGTCCGCGCAATGCATACACAGCTTTTTTTGCGCCCACAACTTCCGATGAAGTCTTCCAAACTTTTATGTCCTTAAAAAATAGCAAAGCACGTGACATAAACGGGTTACAGATAAGACCGATAAAGTTTGTGGCTGACATCTTATCACCTGCACTTACTCACATTTTTAATCTTTCAATATGTGCCGGAATCTTTCCTCAGGAAATGCAATGCGCGAAAGTTAGCGTCATTTTCAAATCTGGTGACAGAAATGTATTCTCGAATTATCGGCCAGTGTCTGTTCTCCCTGTTATATCAAAAGGATTGGAAAAAATTATTTGCAAAAGAATAACGGCTTTCTGCGATAAACACTCGATTATAACAGCGCAACAGTACGGTTTCCGTGAAGGAATGTCAACAGAACTTGCCCTACTAACACAAAAAGAGTTAATCTTGAACAGTTTTGAAAATAAACAATTTATGTTGGGTATCTTTGTTGACTATTCTAAGGCGTTTGACCGCCTGAATCACCGCACTTTATTTACAAAACTAGAACATTACGGATTTCGTGGCACTCCTCTTGAGTTAATAATTTCGTATCTAAAGCACAGAAGGCAATGCGTTGCCATCATGTCAGAACAATCTACACTACAAAAAATAACTCAAGGAGTACCGCAAGGTAGCATACTGGGGCCCATACTATTCAACATTTATATCAATGATATAACAAATATTTCTAATGACGCTGACTTCATAGTTTATGCAGATGACACCAGCATTTTCTTGAGATCAAGTGACATAAGTACTCTCTCGGTCATCTCTAACAGTGCACTGAAATGCTTAGCCGAATGGAGCTTCGTTAATTCATTAAAACTGAATACAGCAAAAACTAAGGCGGTCCTTTTCACCCCGCCGCAACGACATGATCTTAAAGATTTCAGATTGGAGCTTGGATCTGCTCGCATAGAACTTGCATCAAACGTCAAAACCTTGGGAGTTGTTTTTAACAATCATCTCATTTGGAATGATCATGTTGATCACATTGCCACCCGTTTAGCGAAAGCCTGTGGGGTGCTCTGTAGACTGCGCTATACTTTACCGAGGAGCGTTAAACGCATGATTTATAACGCCCTATTTTCCCCTCACTTAACGTATTGTCAGTTAGTATGGGGTGACACTACAAAAGTCAATTTACATAGGTTGAGTGTGCTTCAGAAAAGAGCAGTTCGTCACATAGCAAATGTTCAGTATGATGCCAATACTGGAGAACTATTTTCCACCCTTAAGATCTGCCCCCTCGAAAATTTCTATAACGTTAACCTCGCTTTAAAATGCCAAAAATACTTCCGATGCAACAACCATAGTTTTTTGTTATTATGCAAGCTGACTATACCTAAAGCTATCTCATATAACATAAGGGAGAGAGACAGATGGCTCATACCTTTTTCGCGAACGAAATATGGGATGAGCAGTCTGTCATACCTTGTGCCACGCTTGCTCAACGAATTTGAAAGAAATGGCATTTGCATACAAAGATCTTCAAGAAGTGCAATAAAACGGTATGTGGGTGAGCACTTATCTTCAAAGTAGTAGTGCGCGTTACGTTAAGTTATTTTTTATCAAAAAATTTGCCTGTTATACAAGCTTCTCAGTTTGTTAAGATGTTTACATACATGATGCATAATGGTCTTTATTGCGCATACAAATTTTGTACATCTCATTTGTGCGAAATAACCTGTGTATTCCATTATTCTACATTATTTCCGCTTGCGTTATGCACTGTTTCATGATTTTTCTGCTAGATGTGATAACCGAAAATGTTTAATAGAAATGTGAAATTAGAGATGTTTAAATGCATGGTAGGTTGTTTTTGGCTGTCGAGAATTGGGGCAAGGACCTTTGTCAAGCTGCTGTATAGCAGCTTTTTGTTCTTGTCCTCGTGTTCATTATCTTGCTGTAATGAATGCCAAATAAAATTGATTGATTGATTGATTGATTGATATATAGAGTGGGAAAAAGTGTGTTGTTATCGTTGTTGCGTAGGTTATTATTGAATTGCAATAGGAATACCGTTTTTACAAAGGTGAGTGAGACTGTAAGTAGTCGGTCTTCTAAATGCTCGCAAGTCCACGAACATTACTTCTAGAATCGCATGTCACGTGGATTATCACGTGCCAAAGAAGAATCTAATGTTACCACAGGCACCAATGATCTCTTGGGTAGCGTGTCGCGAGGGCCAACGCCGGGCAGGGAGCATCCATGCAGGAAAGCCAAAAGGAAACAAAACGTTTAATTCACAACGTATGTACAAAACGTGGACGAGGAAGCAGCTGACGCCAGATGCGCCCGACTTTGAAAACCACACACTCGAGGAGGAGTCCACGGCACCGCTTTGGACGCACACGGCGTCTCCGACGGACGCCTCCCGTGTTCCTCATGGACGCACTCAGTTTCTGTGCAAGGGACGCCAGCAAACACGTAACAGCTTGTCCGCCGGGGTAATGTTGACCCGATGGACAAGGACCCGCAGCCACTGTCCAGAGGGTCACTCTGCAGGAAACCGAACTATCCGTTCCCAGAGACGCCCGGAACAGCTGTTGGTGCATGGCGTCGGTCCCGGCTCATTTGTCGTCGTGTACTCGCCTTTGGCCTCCGGGCTGGTATATCTTCAGAAGCGCCTTCTTGGTGGTAGCGCCCCTGGAGGCACTTCGGCGGAAGCAGCCCGCAAGCGCCAGACAATTACTCCTAAGACCTGCCAGGCTCATTTTACAGCAATCAATAAAGTTGGCAGATGAGAGGGAGAAGAATTCACTGCCTGCTCAAGTGATCACGTCCCAAACCATGTGGGGGGACCTTTTTACGTGTTGACCAGTCCAGATATTCAAAGACTCTTTCAAACGAGCTTTTTGAAAGAGACGCATGCCTGAAATCCGCAGAAGAACACCTATAGACGCTTCTCGAGACCTTTATCTAGTGTGCAGCTGACGTGTTCAATCCAAAGTACTTGTGTCAGGTCGTATCAATCGCAGAGTCTCCGCAAGACACCTACTTGACTCCAAACGCCTTCCTCTGGCTGAAAATCCAGCAGCCGAACCTTCTTTGAGGAAATACCGTTTGCAATCACTGACGCCTCTTCAAAGCCCTCTTTATGACATGCACTATCCCTGTCCAACGCAGCTTTTTCTTTTCTCCAGCAATTGAACTATTCAGAGGAAATTGTACTTTTTTCCTGTTAGACAGTTCACGTTCAGGCTTTGGCTCAGGGCAATCTCTTTGCGGCAGTTCGCTAAAAGGGCAAACGCGTGGTTTCTCTGAGAGGCACCGGGCGCCTAGCTCAAAAGCCACTTCAGCTGCGTGTGCACTGTTTCCAGCACCCACTTCATCACGAGTCCCTGCTCTCCTGCACCATGAACACTCGCACGTTCCGCCAGCACAGTCTGAAGCTCAAGCCGCTTTAATTTGAGCTCAAGCAATAGTTTTTTTTTTCATTGGCATGCCTCTTTTCTTGCTTTGCCTCACGCTCTTTCGCTTCTGCTCGGTGCTTTTCCTCGTTTCTCTGGGGCTCTTTAACAATTTTGAAAGATTCATGAAGCTCGATATCATCTACTTCTGAGGCAAGTAATGCCTGAATGACGTGCGGCTTCCGTAGGGCATTCCCCACATCCACTCCCAATTCGGCGCATAGCAATATAAAATCAGGCTTGCGTAGCGAATTGAGATTCATGACCACAAGCTCAGACGCCGAGCTCTTCTCCCTAAATATCCTCTGTCAATAACATCAAGTTTGAATACGTGAAGGGGCTGAATATTGGTAATGAAAACCAGAAAGCTTCAAACTTCAAAACTAGCCTAAAAAGCCTGGAAAATTGCAAAGAAGAAAAGTGCGACAATCACGTAGCTGCAGTCACGGGCTCCGTTGCGACGTTCACATCCTTGCTGGCTCCCGTGCAGGGCCCACTGCAATCCCGCCGCTGCCAACCAGTTCTCACGAGAGGCCCCAACGGTCTTTTGGGTAGCGTGTTGCGAGGGCCGATGCTGGGCAGGAAGCATCCAGGCAGTGGAAAGGCAAAAAGGCAGCCAGAAGGAACAAAACGTTTAATTTACAGCGTATGTACAAGACGTGGACGAGGAAGCAGCTAACGCCAGATGAGCCGGCCTTTTAAAACCACTGAGACGCTCGAGGAGGAGGGCACAGCCCCGCTGTTGGACACACGCGGCGTCTCTGACGGACGCCTCCAGTTTCTGTGAAGGATGCCTCCACTGTCTCTGGCGGACGCACTCAGTGTCTGTGCAAGGGACGCCAACGCACTCGCAACACTAGCATACGATGTATAATCAAGAGTGTCACGCCCCGTTCTCTTACTTGGTTTCCCGCTCACCTGGGGTCGATTGAGGGCTCTACCTCTAACCCGAACGAGGGCGCACACGAGGCCGCGCGAGGACTCACTGACCGCGCCGCCTCCACAGTCCCTCTGCCTCGCTGGGAACCCTTACTTACGTTCAACGAAATAACAAAGCAATTCTATCTGTCAAGAAGGGTATTCCTTCTCCCACACCCGGCCTTGTGCAGGGCGCAGGCAGTCACCCTAAGACTATTGCAAGCCAGTGCGTATCCTAACCCTGCGGTTCTTCATGCCATCTACCCTTAACGGTATCCAAGTGCGGATTGCCCCGCTTGTGGACTGTGAGCCACATTCAATCATGTGTTGCGGGAATGTGAAGCCATCGGCCCCGCCCTCAGCGAGGACAGGTGGGCTGCGCTCTTACGCAGCCCCGAACTTAAGGATCAAACCCTGGCCGTCCAGAGAGCCCGTGAACGGGCCGCCAAGCTCGGCTTGACGGTCCCAACGTGGGATTAGCCGGGTGGCGCGGGGTCTCTCCTGCGTCTTCTCAGAACAAAAATAAAGTTTTAATCAATCAATCAATCAATTAATACGATGTATACTAACTACAGACAGGCGCACTTCCGGTATAAATCTCAGTAATGTCCCGCGTGTCCATTTCCTACATAAACTTCAGTAATAATTTTCTTCTAGCGCAGACTGACACGCGGACAAAGAGCGAACGACACCCCTCTCTTTGTCCGTGTGTCAGTGTGCGCTAGGAAAAAAAAATTGGCAGATCCCACGTACAGCGGGAATATGCGAAGCACGAATGAGAAACGTTGATATGTCACTTTAAGATCAGCACAACGATACGAGGTGGAGGTAAATAAGGCCGTACATGACTTCCTTGTCATGGTCATGATTATCATGTTTGGATGTGTCGTTTACCTTTGTCATCCATTCACGTCACGTCATACCAAATTTAGTATATGTGGAGCTAGCGAAATGACCGTGAGCATGCTATGAGCGTGGTATGTTGTCATGTTTTTACATGACACGCGTGTCAGGATTATCATGTTTGCACCAGTCGTATAATTTCTTCATCCATCGACGTCACGAAACGCCAAATTTAGTATATGGGGAGGTAGCAAAACGGCCACGAGCGCATCACGAAGGGCCCAATATACTCCAATGTAGCGTTGACGCGCGTGCGCGTTGGGCACAGCGACGCTACGTTAGCAAAACGCGGCCACTCTAAAGTCTGACGCCAGGCGCGTCGTCCGTTGGCGCGGCCCGACGGCAACCGGCGCGAAATGCGACATGCTGCATTTCGTGCTGATGCGTTACCCAGGCGTCTCCCTCTTTTCGTGACGGAGGGACGCCGAACGCGCTGAGACGCGCGTGCGTCAAAGCAACACAGAGCGGCGCACACCTGCGAGTATATGGCAGGACCGGTGCCTGGCGTAGCTACGCCAGTGGGACCCGTCGAAATGTATGCCGGTGAGCACGCGCACCGCGTCACGTCGAAATGTATTGGAACCTTGGCTGTTGCATGTAGTCATGTTCTCACATGACACGCATCTCATGATTATCATGTTTGCACCAGTCACATACCTTTGTCATCCATTGACATCACGTAATGCCAAATTTGGCGTATGTAACGCTAGTGAAATGGCCGCGAGCGCATCATGAGTGAGGCGTGTAGTCATGTTGTTACATGACACACATGTCGTGATTATCATGTTTGTGTCATCTACCTATGTCGTCCGTTCGCGTCGCGTAATACCGAGTTTGGTACATGTGAAGCTATCGAAACGGCCGCGAGCGCACCATGAGCGTAGCATGTAATCATGTTGTTACATGACATGCATCTCATTTTTATCATATTTGCACCAGTATCATACCTTCGCCATCCGTTCACGCCCCGTAATACCAAATTTGGTATAAGTGAAGCTAGCGGAACGGCCACCAGCGCATCACGAGCGTGGCATGTAGTTGTTGTTACATGACAAGCGTCTCATGATTATCATGGTGGCATCAGTCACATACCTTCGTCATCTATTCATGTATCATAATACCAAATTTGGCATATGTGACGCTAGCGAAACGCCCGCGAGTGCATCATGAGCTTGGAATGTATTCATGTTGTTACATGACACGCATGTCATGATTTTCATTATAGGGTCTGTCGCTTGTGTTCGCCATGCAATCATGTCATACCATACCAGTTTTGCAACATACCATGTGAATGAAACCACCTCAAGAGCTTCAGGACCACGAAATGTAAATCATGACATTCATGTTATGATTTTCATGTTATGACTAGTCAAATATGTTTTTCATACAGTCATGTTATGCCGTACCAAGTTTGGTATCGATACCTCTATCGGAACGGCCAGGAGAGCTAAAAGTCGTAGGCGGATAGATAGATAGATAGACAGATAGATAGATAAATAGATAGATAGATAGATAGATAGATAGATAGATAGATAGATAGATAGATACGCTCAAAGTCGCGGAAGTTTGCTAAGAAATGCTTCGCATTTAAAAGTTATTACCATGTATACCTACCGACTATATAGCTCGTCTTTCAGTGTTAAACCTCAGTAATTTTGTGATAGAAGATTGTAGCTTTAATGGTAAAAGAGATTAGATTTTCAGAAATTTGATATTGCAATGCAGTTTGAAGTTTTTGATAATTTTTATATAGTCTGTGAAATAAAAATTACGGCATATTCACGGGGTGAATGATGATGAATGGGCGAAGCTCCGGAGATTCTGTCTGCGAATCTGTCTGCGAGCGCGCGCTGCTGCCGTCTTGCGCTCTCTCCGCTGTGCAGCCTTATCCATTCGGCGACTCCGAGCGCGCGCCAACAGCGAACGGATTTTATTACAACGCTCCCCCTAGCGTACGTCGCCGCACTAAATCGAACGATTGCCTTCAACCAATGACACGCGCCATATGTGACATCATTCCTATTTTATAAGATCTCGCGTCTTTCATCAACTACAAGTACCGCTTTCTAGTTTATAACATCTTGCATCTTTTCATCATCAGCTACAAGTACCACCATCTAGTAAACACTACAAGAACTAAACGAGAGGTGGCTACATACAGGAGACGGTACCGCCATCTAGTGAACACTGCAAGAACTAAACTAGAGGTGGCTACATACAGGGGACGGTACCGCCATCTAGTGAACACTGCAAGAACTAAACTAGATGTGGCTACATACAGGCTACAGGGGACGCACAGCCCACGCCCTAAGGAGCTTCGCCCCTAAAAAAAAATCACTCTGTGAGTTGGTCATTTGCTTTGCAGTACGTTCACATATTATTATGCTACTGTGTGACGCCTGTTATAACGCTAAAGAAGCTAGCTCTCCATTTTTTTTCTGGGGCAATTAGCTGTATAGTTAAGGGCTGGACGAAGATGAAAATGCGTGTCTTTTGTGCGTCTCCTAAGCAGGCATACAACAGGGATGTGCATTGTTGTACTATTTAGGGTGTTTAATGAAACAAGAAACCTGTTTTGCATTGCAACAGTTTTTATTTCGTCTGTGTTAACAGGTCACTCGAGCAACTTCAACGTGCGCTCGTTAGAAACGCATGTATTGCATCTCGCGCACACACAGGAGTAAAAAATGGGCTTTTCATTTTCAAACAAACAAAATAGAACGATCGACGTAACAAATCCCATTACTGTTTAACAAGCGAAGCAGCGTTGGCACTGCAAATATCAAATCAGAATGAAAATAAAAAAAAACAGCTAGTAGCGGGCGCTTTGCGCAAGGCTCCTATGAGCTGCGCGTATCCTCTTTTCGCCCCTTTTGCCGTTGGTGGAGCCAGCTGTACAGCTAAAAGCAGCAGTGCACGAGGCGGGTAATAACGCAGTCAGAGGTAGTATAATCGTCTTCGCCGTCATCACCACCACCACTCTAAGGACACGCTTATGTAGTGCAGAAGTGCAACATGAAAGGAAGTTTGTAGTCAGTAACTTATAAAATAGGTTGGGATGTTAAAAAAATCTATTCATCCGTTTTAACCTCCGTAAATAATTCTCAAACTACCTGCAGAAACTTGGCTACTAGGTGATGTACAGGAAAGAGAAGAACGTAGTTGTGGTAATATGCAGGGATTGAGATTTTATTTATTTTTTTGATGGCGATTGATGGCGGCGACATGTAATACGCGAGGTTGCCGGTATCCCCTCCCGATACCCGGGCACTCAACCTCATTTTTTTACAGTGAAGTGTTGTGAGATCACACGGGTCGCGTCCGGCGCCCTAGGTGTCCGCCGCCGCCCCCGCTGGTGTCCGCAACCACTATCGCAGAAAAAACTTACTAAAATGTAAATACCAAAGGCACAGCGGGATTCGAACCCGGGTCCCTTGCGTGCCAGCTCAGCATTCTACCGCAGAGCCATGGCGATGCTTGAAACTCCGTTGCAAACTTGCCTCAGGCAGGCTTGATGTCAGGAAAGGAGTCGTGTTAGTACGAGTAACAAAGCGTTGTAGAACCCCTAAGAAACAACCAGGCGTCACACAATGCATATTGCGTAACTAGTGGTTCGTCCGATGCTCAAACCCATAACAAAAGCTTCTTCTTGAGCACCTAATAACTGTGGCACTTACACACTTGAGGCATGATTCTTGATCGTCGTCAGCCACTGCATAAAACAAATTGTGCAAAATGTGTTCCAAGTGTATATCACATACCACGTTTCCCCGAAGAATGACGAAGAATAGCATAGTGCTACTACACAAAAATTATGATTATTTATGGCATAGTGGGTACCCCGCAAATATGCTTCTAGCAGTTGCCCAAGGAGTGTTTAGAAAAAGCTCTGAAGACCCCCCCCCCCCCCCACCCCCCCGAAAAAATAATAGCATGTTTTTGCGCCGTGCTTTATAAACCCACAAAAATTCAGGGGTTAGCACAAACAGTAAAGCCAAATAAAAACGGTATCGACTTATTTCGCTGACGAAAGAAAAATATACAACTGCTAACTAATCGGGGCGTTTCTCGCATTTATTAAAGCCAACTCTTAGTTTTAAAATCTTGATTTGTCGCAGCAAACGTCTGATTTTGATGATTAACCACATTAATCATCAGCGTGACCTTATGCCACAATAACTAAATTCCGAGAAGTGACGCTTAGACTTTCAGCTTTATTCAGCAATCATGTATACTGTGCATCAGTACGTAGTTGCTTTACAGACAAAACACGCTTTACAGGAGCACAAAGCTTTTTGGGATTAAGTGGGCATGCTTGTCCTTGATTTCTGGCTCTTGCCTCCTACGGGTGATTTGTAATTCCCACAATGTTGTGATACCGTGTGAAAAATTATGAAAAAGAGGAAGAAATAGATCGAGCAAAAAAATGGCAGATCCCACATACAGTGGCAATCGATGATATGCGAAGCATGAATGACGAAGGTTGATATGCCACTTTAAAATCAGCACAACGTTATGAGGCGGACGTAAACTATGCCGTACATAACTTCCATGTCATGATCATCATGTTTCCACGTGTCATTTACTTTCATCATCTATTCACGTCACGTGATACCAAATTCAGTATATGTTGAGCTAGCGAAAGGGCTGCGAGCGCGCTATGAGCGTACCATTAGTCAATTTTACACGACATGCATATCATTATCATCATGTTTGAACGTATCATCTAACTTCGTCGTCTATTCACGTCAAGTGATACCAAATTTGGTATGTGTGGAGCTAGTGAAACGGCCGCGAGCGCGCTAGGAGAGTAGCATGTAGTCATGCTTTACATGACACACATGTCATTATTATCATGTTTGGACGTATAATTTACCGTCGTTGTCTATTCACGTCACGTGATACTAAATTTGGTATATGTGGAGCTAGCAAAACGGCCGCGAGCGCGCTAGAAGAGTAGCATGTAGTCATGCTTTACATGACACACATCTCATTATTATCATGTTTGGACGTATAATTTACCGTCGTTGTCTATTCACGTCACGTGATACTAAATTTGGTATATGTGGAGCTAGCAAAACGGCCGCAAGCGCGCTAGGGGAGTAGCATGTAGTCATGCTTTACATGACACACATGTCATTATTATCACGTTTGGACGTATAATTTACCGTCGTTGTCTATTCACGTCACGTGATACTAAATTTGGTATATGTGGAGCTAGCAAAACGGCCGCGAGCGCGCTAGGAGAGTAGCATGTAGTCATGCTTTACATGACACACATGTCATTATTATCATGTTTGGACGTATAATTTACCGTCGTTGTCTATTCACGTCACGTGATACTAAATTTGGTATATGTGGAGCTAGCAAAACGGCCGCGAGCGTGCTAGGAGAGTAGCATGTAGTCATGCTTTACATGACACACATGTCATTATTATCATGTTTGGACGTATAACTTACCGTCGTTGTCTATTCACGTCACGTGATACCAAGTTTGGTATATGTGGAGCTAGCGAAAGGGCTGCGAGCGTGCTATGAGAGTTGCATGTAGTCAACTTTTACATGACACGCATGACATGATTATCATGTTTGGACGTATAATTTACCGTCGTTCTCTATTCACGTCACGTGATACTAAATTTGGTATATGTGGAGCTAGCAAAACGGCCGCGGGCGCGCTAGGAAAGTAGCATGTAGTCATGCTTTACATGACACACATGTCATTATTATCATGTTGGGACGTATAATTTACCGTCGTTGTCTATTCACGTCACGTGATACTAAATTTGGTATATGTGGAGCTAGCAAAACGGCCGCGAGCGCGCTAGGAGAGTAGCATGTAGTCATGCTTTACATGACACACATGTCATTATTATCATGTTTGGACGTATAATTTACCGTCGTTGTCTATTCACGTCACGTGATACTAAATTTGGTATATGTGGAGCTAGCAAAACGGCCGCGAGCGCGCTAGGAGAGTAGCATGTAGTCATGCTTTACATGACACAGATGTCATTATTGTCATGTTTGGACGTATAAATTACCGTCGTTGTCTATTCACGTCACGTGATACTAAATTTGGTATATGTGGAGCTAGCAAAACGGCCGCGAGCGCGCTAGGAGAGTAGCATGTAGTCATGCTTTACATGACACACATGTCATTATTATCACGTTTGGACGTATAATTTACCGTCGTTGTCTATTCACGTCACGTGATACTAAATTTGGTATATGTGGAGCTAGCAAAACGGCCGCGAGCGCGCTAGGAGAGTAGCATGTAGTCATGCTTTACATGACACACATGTCATTATTATCATGTTTGGACGTATAATTTACCGTCGTTGTCTATTCACGTCACGTGATACTAAATTTGGTATATGTGGAGCTAGCAAAACGGCCGCGAGCGCGCTAGGAGAGTAGCATGTAGTCATGCTTTACATGACACAGATGTCATTATTATCATGTTTGGACGTATAATTTACCGTCGTTGTCTATTCACGTCACGTGATACCAAGTTTGGTATATGTGGAGCTAGCGAAAGGGCTGCGAGCGTGCTATGAGAGTTGCATGTAGTCAACTTTTACATGACACGCATGACATGATTCTCATGTTTGAACGTATCATTTATGGTCGTTGTTCATTCACGTCATGTGATACCGAATTTGGTATATGTGGAGCTAGCAAAACGGCCGCGAGCGCGCTAGGAGAGTAGCATGTAGTCAACTTTTACATGACACGCATGACATGATTATCATGTTTGGACGTATAATTTATGGTCGTTGTTCATTCACGTCATGTGATAGCGAATTTCATATATGTTCAGCTAGCTTAATGGCTGCGAGCGTGCTATGCGCGTAGCATTAGTCAAGTTTTACATGACACGCATATCACGATCATGTTTGAACGTGTAATTTACCGTCGTTGTCTTTGAACGTCACGTGATACCGAATTCGATATATGTTGAGCTAACGAAAGGGCTGCGAGCGCGCTATGAGCGTATCATTAGTGAAGTTTTACATGACACGCATGCCATGATTATTATGTTTGGACGTCTCATTTACCGTAGTTGACAATTCACGTCAACTAATACCAAACTTGGTATATGTGAAGCTAGCGAAACGGCCGTGAGCGCACTATGAGCGCAGGAGATAGTCATGTTTTACATGATACGTACGTTCATCATGATTATGATATTTGGATGGAGGTTTTCGCTACAGAAGTCGACTCTCGCGTATCGAGTACAGAGATTCAAATTTTTTTCTCTAGATGTAATGAAATGTTACCCCTTCGCGTTACAATCGTGGTTGAATAACTACGGTGTTTGTATTAGACGGCGTGACGCTTACGCAACCGAACTTTTCATGTGCTTTCTTGAACGTTTTCAAGGCAAGTTTTAATTAAAAGTCTTGTGATATCTTCCATAACATCAACTCCTGTGCATTGGTGGAAATCGACGCCGGAGAGAGTCAACTGTGCACGCTCCGGATTATTTTTTCCAGTTATTAAATTTTTTTGTAGTTGTGGCAGTCGTGAATACAACAATAACGCCGTTCGTGAAGCTACGTTTTCCTCGTTTGATCATCGCGCACGGGGCAAGGTTGCCGTTAGTACCATTTGTTTGTAGGCCCGAATGTTTCCGGCTACGCTCGACAGGGCGGCGCTCCATGTCCGCAGAAACTGCAGAGCAGGTTCCCCATATAGAAATCGGTATAACAAGAAAGTGAAAGGTGTCTCTAGAGAGGTAGTTGAGCGTTTATTGTGCATTGTTTTAGGAACAGCAACAAATCGCAAAGTCACGTTAAGAATGGCAAGCAGCTTGATACTTGCAGCGAACACCTCAAAGAGAAAGCCTCCCTGTCTATTTTTTTTGTTTCTCTCTTAAGCTGAAAGCACGCACAAATTTAGCATGCACAATGTACAGGATGAGCTCAGACGAACAACTTTCTCAGCGTGACACTTAGAGCGTGCTGTTAAAACAGAAAGAAAGACGCACGAAAAGAGCGCACAGGCAAGACAAGCGTGAACAGCTCTCACAATTCTTCCTGCGTCGCATGTCAACAGCGTGCTCCTTACCTAAACGCAGCCGTGGTAGCGTGCGAAGTGACCTTCGTCCTCTCGAGAATTACGAGTTTGATAAACGCAAGCTCAGGAGAGACGACGCTGCGTGGAGGTTGTGCTTTGAGAAGGCGATGACCTCGCAGCGAGCCCGTCACGCCATCTGGCCACTGATAACAAGAAACGCGCTAAAGTTTTGAAGCTCCTAGGACTGCCAAACAGTTTATGTTGTATATTAATCGCTTGCCGTTAGCATTCTAAGCAACGTACGCTCCATGACGTAGTGGTTAGCTCCGCGCGCTGAGAATCAAGAGGTCGCTGGTGTCGATTCCGCGCGACGAATGCTTACTTTCTGGTACAATCTCTTAGCATATTTTTCAACGTCACTTCCGTGACGGAAGTACGGCAGTGGAGCCATGGTGTACCACGACATAAAACACTCTCGTGTTAAAGAATTACACCATCTTCTACTAAAGGCAACCGGGCAGCATGCGAAGCAGATCGTGCGTTGACTTAAAGTTACGTTCATTACGGGCACGTAGCCCGATGTTATCGCGTCCTTGCGAGTGGAGCACATCATGAATACACTGTCTGGTACTGTTACTCGTCCCGAGCTCTTGTTGGCGCACGCCACGCGGGTTCATCACCACGCCACGCGGGAGAGCGTAGGTTAATTGCACGTCTGTGGAATCACAAAGCAGATCATGCGTTGACTTAAAGTTCCGTTTATCATGGGCACGTAGCCTGATGTTAACGCGTACTTGCAAGTGGAGTACACCATGCATTCACTGTAGTTAATGCTGCTGTTACTCGTCCCGAACTCTTGTTTGAGCACGCCACGTGGATTCATCACCATTTCACGCGAGGGCGCGTGGTTTCATGGCGCGTCTTCAGAATCTCGTACCCTGAATCTATCACGTGATTGATTAGAGAGTTTAAGGGGGAGAAGCCACAGCCACCTAAACAGTCCCGAACGCGCTGGCGCTTGCAGGCCTGTGTAAGTGGCTGAGTGGATAAAGAGATGGGGAGCGTAGGAGTGGAGACAAAAGAGGAAGGGATGCGCATGCGCTGTAGGAATTCAGACAAAATGGGAGGGGAGAGAGCTGGAGAGTAGGAGCGGAGAGATAGAGGGGAAGGGGACGCATACGCGCCATAAGGATGGCCACGCTACACGCCAGACTGTACTCCACCATAAGCTGCTTCGCATGTAATGAAACATTGAACAGTTCTAACGAATTGTGCAAAATGAAAACCTAACTTCTTCTTGGGCAAAACCTCCGTGGTGCCCAACGTAAGGTGCTTTTTATAGCGAGAGCTTTCAGATGGCTCATTGAGCGTAAAAGGCGTCGTTGTCCTCTGAGAACTGCGTCTAAGTTCTCAATGGCTGCGAAGTCATACGACATGCGCGCACTTCCACAAAGCTGAGGGGTGGGGGTGGGGGTGGTAGCGTTGCTGGTTCACCCGGTGTTGCGTCAGGGAAGAGGGCATCGCCTCTACACCACCGCGCCCTCGCTATCAGAAGCATGTGTTACTTGACAGTACAGTGCTCAACTCGACGGACATCTACATTCGCACATACGCCACATCTGAGCATGCGCGGCGCAAGTCATGTGCCTGCTTCGCAATACTGATCTCTGTTTATCGCCGTAGATGCAACAACCGCTTTGGCTGCCGAAAGCTCTCTGAGCGATTTCGCGAAAAAAAAAACAAAAAAAACAGGAAAGAAGTACGAAGTAAAACCGTTTTCGCTGTGATATGATATCACGAAGCGATAATATTTCTGTTTTGGCACTGTTTTATTTCAATTTTGTAATGTTGACAGCGCTTCAACGGCTAAAGCAGCCATCGTGGCCGCGGAGATAGAGAAGAGTGGAAACTGCATGGCAGGCACATCATTGGCGCCGCGCATGCTCAGATGTAGCGTATTTGTGACTGCAGATGTTGCTCGTGCTGTTCCGTGCGCGACGCTTTGTCGTTATAGGCTGTGTTCCAATTCTTAGACAGCAAGTAGACAGTCTACGCAGACTGCTTAGAAGACGGCATCAATCCTATGCTGTCCGAAAATCGGAACACGTTTGTATGGCTACAGTGAACTAGAAGGTATTCTAGCTCACTGTAACTGTAGTATGGCTTTTACGCGACGAGGCGCCCCCTCGCGTTGAGAAGAAAAAGCAAAAAAATGTAACAGTTGTAATTTCTGGTTTGATTTGTGTTAAAATCTTTTAAAAATTAAACTTTACTCACATTGAGCTTCTCGAAAAGCGTCCGCTTGCGTGCAGACGACCATTCCGGCGAGATTCGGTCTATCTGAGCGATTCGCTGAGTCGCCATCTTGTTTAGACAGCAAAGTAGCCTGCATCGTATTTGTCTACGATGTGGTCTTCTCGGAGCTGTCTACTTTGCCGGCTACGTGAAAATTGGAATGGGGCTTAAGATGGCCGCCGTCCATTTAGCTGTCTATTTATCCGTCTACGGTGAGTATTGGAACACAGCCATAGACAGCCGAGTTGAGCACTGTACAAGCTCTCGCTGCGTTCGAACTTAGCCTCGGTATTTCCTACCAAAAAAAAAAAAACTAATGCTTAGAAAGAAAGGATGCATTTGGAAATAAGAACGTTGCCAGTAGCGAGTTTCGAAGGGAGTACCCCATGTCCAGAAGCTTTCTCACCACTTGGCAAACCGGCGCCTCTTAGATGACTCAGCGGTGCACCCTGCCTTAGGGCAAGGTGTACTTGGACCAAAACTTTGACGTCAGCGCTTTCGTCACGCTGGCCTAAGCAATAGAAATTTCAGTACGGGTAGCATGACTTGATAAAGCAGTGGGCACAGGCCTGCCATCTATGGAAGCGTTGCGTGCTCCGTACCTTCCTCCGTCTCACACTCCGCCGAGCTGCTGCGTTTGCCTGCTGGCCTTGGCGGCCGCTGCTCCTTCATCGGTCTCTTGTCATGCAGGACGTCGGCGGCATAGAACGTTGTAACCGCACGCTGCGGCAGCTGCCTGGCTCCGTCAGCACGCTGTTTGCTGGATGAGACGATCAACTGGACATTACTGTTTTTGCATTCGCATTCGCGACTCATAAAGAGTCCGGAGGTGTCCTCAGATTTTTTCACATTTCGAGCACTTGCAAGACAGACTACTTGCCCACAGGCCCAAAGTCATCGGCTGGGGCCACTTGGCTTTCCTCGTCTTCGCGTGCTCGTTCAAACTTTGATATATACAAAAGTGCTTTAGCAGCTATGGTCCACTGCTGCTAAGCATGATGTTGCTGGTTTGGTTCCCAGTAGCGGTGACCATATTTAAGTGGGAGCGAAATCGAAACCCGGCCGTGAACTTATATTTGAGTCAATGCACTACTCAGTAATAATTCATATAGGCTCGCGCTATCACCTGCCCCCTGAACAGAGCTCGACTTTTGCCTGTAAACAGCCCAGAGACATGATTTACAGGCCAACATCTACTCACTTGTCTTCATTAAACATTTTCTTTTTCTTGCACTGTAGGACCCCAAAATTGAAAATAAATAATTTTTGGGGATGTATGTTGATATTGTGTGCATTCGTTCTAGAGCAGTGTTGAAAAGCGTGCTAGTTGGTGCATATTTCGAAATTGAAAAAAAAAGTGCAAAGATGGGACGAAGTATGCCCTCGAGTCACCTTCTTTCGTCTCGTCTTTGCGTTGTTTTTTCAAGCTTAAAATCCTAGAGCAAATCAAACAGACACATTGAATCGGTCACTAGGTGCAGGATAGAGAGAGAGAGAGAGAGAGAGAGAGAGAAAGGAAAGACCGGGAGGTTAACCAGATATTGGCATCTGGTTTGCTACCCAGCGCTGGGGGTGGGGAAATAGGGGCAAGAAAGAGAGGGTAGATAAAAAAAACACGCGTACTCATGTGAAAACGAGAACACGCGCAGGATGGGCGTCCTAGCTACAACCGTTCAGTAAGGCTGGTCGATCGCAGGAACTTTCAGTTGAAGGCAAAAACATTGCACATCTCGCTGCACATTGCATGGTTCGCAAGTGTGGATGTTTATTTTTTGAGCTAGGGATTCCGGGCAGGCCCCGCCGCGGTGGTCTAGTGGTTAAGGTACTCGGCTGCTGACCCTGCAGGTCGCGGGTTCAAATCCCGGCTTTGGTGGCTGCATTTCCGATGGAGGCGGAAATGTTGTAGGCCCGTCTGCTCAGATTTGGATGCACGTTAAAGAACCCCAGGTGGTCGAAATTTTCGGAGCCCTGCACTACGACGCCTCATAATCAGATGGATCATATGGAGGTTTTGGGACGTTCAACCCCACGTATCAATCTATCAATTCTGGACAGAAGTAAAGAAACTAGTACGTGAACGTTTGGAGGTTTCTCGTGTTGGGAAAAGAGGCTCCTATTGTGTCAACAACCCATCCGCCTTTATTAATTCAACATTTCTTTGAAAGCAAACGTTTTTCAGCCTCTTTGAGTGGGTGAGATATCCATCTGGTCTATGACCTTTATGACCTCTATAACTGCACATCTGCGCAATCTAAAAAAAAAAGCAACGTTTCATGCATCTGAACGTGCACTAGGGTGCTGGGGCGTCTCGTTAAGTAGTGTATTAATTAACAAAACCTGCACGCTGCGTGCAATGCGTTGTGTTTCAATGCATATCGTTCTCCAAAACGAAGAATTGTTCTCTTACAGGGACAGACGTCGAAAAATTCTTCCGCACAAACTTGGGCTTTTTTATTTGTCGTTTATACAATCTAGTGACAAACGAACATTATTCTTCAAGTCTTTTTTTTGCTTTCTGGCTACCTAACGAATTACAATCAGTAGGACTAATCAGTCGTGAGTCATTCTGTCATCTGTCCTTATGAAGGCTTGTCCGTAAAATGTAACAGTGGAGCAAATATCCAGGCGTGTTGTATACAATAACCACAATCTGGTACCAATCCAGGACCATTCTGCGAATGACAGCCTTTCCCGGAGAACACTGGGAATTAAGCACTTGTGCATGCTGCCGGCGTGCACACCTGATTGAACTACTTGAACTTGAGCTACTTTATCTTGAATGAATCGATGTGTTTGGTTCCTGCATGTGTCAGACAGTTCCAAATTAGATGGGTGACGTGGAATGGAAGTTGAGACATTCTTGAGCACTTTTGTAAAAAAGCGTGGCGCTGGGTAGCGCAACAAGAATTATGATAACCGTGGACCAGTATGAGCTCGCATCGTCCTCTTCAAATCCAGCTTTGCTCCCACAACACATGCGCCGATTTGACAGACGTTATGACGAACGCTTTTGTTACACGACTGAAAAACACGTATTACTCCTAGTCACGTGACTCAAAAACGTAATCAAGTAATTACAAATCACGTGACTAATATCCCATTATAGCTAGCTCTGTGACTAAAAATCACGTAACTACTGACGTAACTAAATATAACGTAACATCACGCAACATCTAGTCACATGAATAAAAATGAAGTAACAGTTAGTCACGTGACTATAAAATCACGCAGCATCACTTAGTAGCTATAGTCGCGTGATTAGGATCACATCATCCCGTAACAGGTAGCTATGTGAAATGTCTTGCCAACTCTAGCCATACTCAGCATTACCAGGAAAAACTTCGCAACTCTGGGAAAAGCTTGGCATTACTAGCGAAACTTAGGTAGGTCGAACACTAGCTCTGCTAATGGTTGCTGTCTTGCACCACTAGTGGAAGTGGCGGATTTTTTCGTCATGTGGCAGCGTGGTTGATTTGCTAGCCGTAGTTGGCGATTGGTCAGAGTTGCAGCTGATGTTTATTTTCCAACTAAAACAACGAAGAAAAATGCGCTCTCTTTGGTAATTTCTGGGCAATTTATTAGGCTAAATAGTTATCGTTTATTATGCAGTGCTTGACAAGTCTAGAACTCAGTCTTGCAGATTGTGGCACGTGGATTCAAACCTGATCAAACCTTTCGCCAAGAATAGCATTTGTAAAGTAAAACATTGGCTGTTCTAGCAGCTGAGCGGACAAAATTGGGAAGGCTAAAGATTATTATCAAGCGTCTACGTTGACTTGAGAATAACTCTCCCCTAACGGAATAACTGTCCATGGAAGCGAAGTTCCGCGAAGCAGAGCCGTTTGTTCGTGTGTTGAAGTGGGCGAAAGTAAGAGCGCTGCTGGGTGCCTTCGGACGACCGCGCTCCAGGAGAGTGAGCCGGGCCTAGAGCCCTTTGCTATAGCAGGGCCTTGAGAGCCGCGCCATCTGTTGGGCGCGCTCATAGGTACACAATGCCGAGGATTCCTCGGAGAAGAAAACATTTGCCTCATCGCGTACTTCGTCTAGGCCGGTCGACATTTCATTTTTGCTTGAGGCACAGTTTTATTGCTTCGCTGAGGCTGTTTCCTGTGATGCGTCTTTTGTGTCATCCCGACAATGAAGTAGCCACTGAAGAACAACAATATCAGACGGAATGGGAACCGACGCACCGGACGCGCTCTCATGGCTGTGACGAATATTGTTTCCCAAGCAGCTAGGGCCTGTGGATGGTGCCGTAGTGAAGCGCTTGTATTAACAACGGGAGACGTTTGGCTTGGAGCGCGCACTTGGCAGCGTGAGTGTAGGACTTGGCTAGGTGAGGTTGAATCATCGTTTTTTTTTTCATTGGTATTCACCACTGGTGGACGTGAAATCAATTCTCTAGCCAAGTTTCACATTGTGATTTTACTAGGTGTCAGATGCTTACAGTCATTTTAACCACGGATTTTCAAATGCTACTGGATGGAAACCTGGCACCAATGTTTAAGGCAGCCGTTTATGCGGTGTGGCATGGAGATGACAGACAGCGCACATTTTTTTTTATTTGTGCATACACTTTTTACGGACGCTCTTGATTTTTTTATTAGTTTTGTTACGGCTGATTTGTCGTAACATACTTGTTATGGGCTAATAATCAGAGTTTTCTCGCCTACGAGAGACAATGTCTGAGCGCTTTTAGAGCCCTTGTGAAGCACGTTATTGTTTTGAATAATAAGTGTAGTTTAATTGCAGTTAATGCCACTTTAGTAACATAGTCCAGGGTTCGACAGAACACCGTCTGGCGAGGGGCATACATTTCTTGCTAGAAATGGCGTTATAGGGGCATTGAAGGACTTGCGCACAAAAGAACCTGCTGGAGAACAGGAAGTAACAGTATTTTTGAAAAAAAATAGAGGGTGCATTATAGTTATAAAGCGAAGCGTTAAATTGTCGTATACACATGCCCTTGATACTTCAAATGCCTATAGTTGCAAGAATGCCTACGTTCTGTTAATCCGCTTGAAGGAAGACGTTAAAAAGAGGTGCATTACGTGCCCACTAGGCGAAAGGAGGGGAAGGGCTTAAAATATTCCAAAATATAATCCGTTAGGCAATTTTGAAGAAAAACAGAGCAGCACTTAATTTCAGTCAATCCAGAAGACATACTGGCTTCAGAAAGAAATATTCTGCAATACATCTGATTCATGTCACCAATGAGGCAGTGTTGGTGCAAAATTTTTATTTAGCTATTTACTGAGAGGTGGGGAGGGGGTGAGTCGAAAGGGCCTTGCTTCAACCAACAGTAGGAGGAATCCGTAGTCGGGCATCTTTGTAGCTTCTGTTCACAGTGTCTATATTAGAGTTTGGTACCATTTGACGTGGAAGGAGCCGCGTTGACGCTTGGTGGTACATCAACCCGGTGACTAACGTCCCATAGATTAAACAAGTCTGTGGCAGCTGCATAGTAGTTAACGGTTAGAGCGCAATCAGAAAAAAAAGCGGTGGGAAATGCTCAAGAACATCACTGATTGAACGCAGAACTTGGGCTAAGGTCGCCATCCCGCTTCACGTTAAAGAGTTATTTGTGGACCGAGAGGTCGTGGGTTGGAAAATAACGGGTGGAATAAAGAAAAATACTGAGGTGAACAGCGCGAAAACGCCGGAGACGGAGAAAGATTGAACACACAAGTGCTTGTGTCGTGTGTTCAATCTTTCTCCGTCCCGTTTTTGCGCTGTTCCCCTCTGTATCATGTACCTATACTAGCCCTTCAAGAAACCCTTCTGCAAAGGGAAATGCAATGCGTGTCTTGTCTCCTCTTAAAACCGACCGGGATTTTCGTCGGGGCGAGAGTGAGCTGGGAACGTGGTGTTACAGCCAAGCGAGTCAGGCGTGTCGCAGAGCTATTTTTAATATGAATGAATGCTATGAGTGACGCCGAGGTTTGGGCTAAGAACTCTAGCTCGCTGTGTATTAACGTCTGTGGAGAACTCGCTGAATGGGATGGACACGTAGCAGCGATATAGCCACCATAGCGACGACGCATTGCAAGAACTCATCGCGGAGGTCGTAATTATGAGGCGTTACTTCATTTTACCGCTCACAAATGCCACCACCACACCGCCTATCAAGAGCACTGTGAGAGGAGAGTGTGAAATATAAAAAAAGGCGCTTTTTGAAAGCCTCTAGAGTCAGTGACCGTGGTGCTGTGGAGGGCGTGCCCAGCTTCTGCTGTCGTGGACCGTGAGATCGTGGGTTTGATTCCCGTTGATGGAACTTTTTTTCCATCTGATCATGTGCATTTTGACGTCATTTCCGTGACAGAATTACGTCATGGTTGATTGGAGCCGCAAAATTGGCACCAATGCGGGGAAAGTATATGACAGCAGGAAACTGGGTGTTCTGAACAAAGTAGAAAATTAGCACGCATAAGACGGAGTCAGTCGACGCAACACAGTTAACTGGATATCGCTGGGAGAAACCTTCATCCGAGAGTAGGCACGAAATAGGCTGATAATGATGAGTCCAATGACCATTTCTGTGTCTGCTAGCATGTTGTGAGTGAAAGTGTAGAGTATGGTCGCACGTATGCAGGAATGGCAGGACGGGTTAAAATAGACAGAAAAGTGGCAGTTTTTCTCTGCACGTTTGATTAGACGTAAACAAACTGGATGCAGGCAACTGTCGCGTCAGTAGACGTATAGCCCCCCTCCCCCCAAAAAAAGAGAGAAAAAAGAAGAGGTGGGACAATGCTATTGCAGTGCATGAAACTAGTTCGAGAAAAGGTTTACGGCATGTAGGGGGCAGGGAGCGAAGTCCACAATTTAGCTGAATATGGCACATGGCACACCTGCTTGATGTGTTGTTCGTTCAATCTACCAAAAGGCCCTAGCGGCTCCTGTAGGGCGCAGTTTTGTGTTTTGATGCATTGAAATAGAACTCCAGGCACTCTGTATGGAGTGTCGGAAGAAGCTAGTGTTTTAAGAAGTTCCAAGGGAATGGATATTCCGTTACTGAACAAAATAAATTTTTCGTGGGTTTATATTTGAATCTGAGGTGTGTGCTCGAAGGGCTGGTTGCTGCATTGTGATTTAAAAATACAACATCGCTCAAAACGGGACGAAATGAAGACACAGACACGGCACTTGGTCCCTACGCTCGGAAAGCGAGTCTCTTAGCCACTAGGACTACATACCGATACTTGCCGAAAGTGAATAATATGAATGCCCGAGGAACAAAACAAATGTAAAATTAAACGCTATTTATGCAGGCATCGATTTTGTAGTAGCGGAATAAAAGCTCCTTGTAGGAATAGTAAATCTGGCATGAATTTTAAGAAAAAAAAGAACAAGAGTCCTCTGACTTTTTTTATTTTGTTCAGTGGTGACTTTTCTCATATACGGTTATTTTTAAGGATGCATATTACCTCTTTGGATATCATTGAGTACTCATGGGACCCAAAGAGAGTTCGAGTGCCTCTTTTAAAAAGGCACTTGAACGTGTCAAGCCAGGACACACTGAATGAAAAATGTCCCATACTCTTCTTTATTCCTTATAGTGCAGAGAATCGTACAGATCAGAAAAAATTAAGATAAATGCAAAAATTTCATGCCAAGCACGCATGTCGGTGGCTGGGGAATGCGCCTTTTGAGAGGCCACCAGTGCTGAATATGCTAACGAGCGCTAAAAAGATGACGCCATGCCGGTACCACCCAAAAACGGCGTTCTAGGGAACGCCACAACCTCCTATAGAACTTTACACTTACGCATACTTTTAACAACTCCCAAATGAGTTTTAGATGCGGAGCATCTCTTGCTCGGGTCCATGTTTCGCAGCGTTGGCGTCTGCATTCACACTACGCATGCGCAACTCTCCTCCTTCTCTCTCCCCAACTGCTGCGCGTTACTCTCTGCTTTGTTCTACGCTCCACCCTCTCGCAACGTCGACGCAGGGAGCGTCTGCTAACCTACGCTTTCTCCCCCTACCCTCTAGGCATTCCTCCCCGTGGCGTTTACACCGCCATTGCGCATGATCGTCCCGTTTCCTCTCTACTTTCTCTTGCGCTCCTTCTCGCCTCGCAACGCCAACGCAGGCAGCGTTGGCTAGCGTGTTTCTTGATGAAAAAAAAAAAGAAGCAACTGCTTGCGCTGCACAACCGTTCACTGACCACACGTATATATAGAAGTGTTTAATAGAGAGAAGGATTCCCTAATTTTTGGGCGGTTGCACGGGAAGCACAAAAGCAGATGTCACAGCTTTGCTCCTGCAAAGTTTGGTGGTCACGCATGTTAACAACAGCCCAGAGGGCTTATGGCGGTGCCCAGGGAGCCTTCAGTAAACAGGTCTACAACCACAGGATCTTGACCTCCAACGTAGTGCTGGTGGGAGATTTCTCCTTTGCGTTGTCGAAGAATGAAAATTCGCAGCGTTTGCTTTAACTAAAAGCGGACGGCGGGTCTCTGTGTTCAGTCAGTTATTCCCGCACCGAAAACAATAAAAGAGATTTTTTGAAATTAAAATTGAAATCAGAGTCTTCCGTTTCTCACTGTCCTTTAGCAGGGATTGGCATGCTCCAGTAGGAAACACCGGTCCATCTCTACGTGTTTTGCACCTCTACAGGCTTCTCTCCTGCGCATGCCGGGGCCGGCGTCAACGTCGCCTCCAGTGTAAGCGTTAGCGCCCGCAGCTTCGCAAGCACACGTGGTTCCCTTTAGCGGGAGGTGGCGCATTTTTTTGTGCCCTTCACTTGTCACAAACCTTCACATATTGGGATGTTCTCGGGTATACTTTTTGATCACATATCCAGTGTACTGATTAAATACTGGCGTGAAAGGTTTGGTTTGACGTTTTGTTCCTGTTCTACATAACTTACCAGATCTAAAGAGACGATAGGATTGGGCGTGTTGGTATAACATGATAAAGAGTGCTTACTCGACGAGACAGCGCTCTGTCTCGTCTCTTCTCCTGTCCCTTCCTGCCCTGTCGTTTGCGCTGGTTAGCACTTTTTACCAGATCTGAACGTACATATAGATGAAGACGAAAAAAAAATAAGGACAACAGCAGTCTCCCCTGGTGAGGCTGCAGCGCGGTGGACGGCTGCAGGGCGCAGCTCCTACCTTCAGGATCAACTGTGGGCCATCCAAAAAGCCCGCGAGGCGGCAAGGAGACGGGGTCTTCGGTCCTCCTCGGAGGCGGCCTTTAGGCCCAGGCCACGAATTCGCCGGATTTATTAATAAAGTTGTTTTCACCACAGCCACTAGCAGTTAACAAACAACAACAGAGAGTGTTGTTCTTTTTTTGTTTTTTATCAATATATAATTAGATCCAGCCGTAAATTTTTATGTGATCTGTAATCTTTCCATTCTATAAAAGTCGTTATTCTAAAATTTCATAAAATTTTATAAGGCTCCTCAATTTTCGGCCAATCCCCCACAGCGGGTGCGGCAATGTTAATAGGTGAACAAGAGCAATAACAAGTGCTTGTAGTGTTTTTTTTTTGCTTTTCATCTATGTGTGCTCTTAGATAAGTTAAACAGTTCATTTCAACCAATTAGCCAGTTGTTGATTTTTTTGTTCTTGATATATAGCTCATTCTTTTGTGTACTGTAGTGCGTTTGAGCGTGTGGTATGCTGAAAACGTTTTGACCACGTGGTGCACATACATAGCGCATCGTAAAGTCTGTGGCTGTTTTATGTTTTTGTATGCTGGCGCTAAAACTATATTCTTACACGCAGTGAAAATTGCTGAGCACAACGTTCAATGTAATATTTGAGTCAGTAGAACTGCCGTGCAGTGCGTGGCATTGTGAAATACTGAGAAGTGCTGTGGGGATACACGAATATCTATAGCATGATAAGCATTTTAATGTCATCTAATAAACTACCAAAGTGGAAAACGCTGTCAACAGGGGCAAACGTGTGCCAAACAGCTCAGCTAGTCTCGTGTATACAAGCGAAAGCTTGTTGCACATGGTTATGGTTGTTTACCCTCGTAGCTGAAGCACAGTTTACTAACCGAACAATATGGCTAGTCGAGCGCGCCATACAACGTGCACTCACTACCGTCGTTTCGTCTGTTTCCGAAACCGTCGCCGATGCTGAACGCGAGCCATACATTGCCGTCCATAAAGTTCGTCGCTGTCGTCTTTCTGCATCCTTCCCTCAACGTTTAGCTCGCCAAAGTTCTTGTTCAGCGCTCGTTTCAGCAGGCCCCTTTGAGAGCTATGATTATGTTTCAGCTTTAACTCATGAGCAAGCCGAGTGAGATCCGCCGTATGGCCCGACGCATCTTGCCTGTTTCGCCGCTGGGACTGCGAAGACAACTTATGCACAGACGGACCAGCGTCCTCGCTCCCTCCATCCATCGTGTGACCATGGCACAACGACTGAACGGAAGCACTCGCCCGTTGACCCGACGTGGTGGATAGAACGGTGAGTCACGAGGTAATCACGTGGACATGGCTGGCGAGATAGCATTGGCCATCCTAGCAGTGGTTGGTGCCGAGGTGGTGGCGGTGGACGTGGCTAGCCACGTGGTGTGCGTTTTTCACCTCAAGGCTAAGTGGAGGTACAATGCGAAGCTCGCTCGACTGGGCCAATAAAGCTTCAGCTTTAAATTTATTATGGATACGCAACAATGCCTTTAAGTAGGATGACAGAAGACAGACGTAACTGCAGATACGGAAGTAGTCGATCCTGATTCGGGAACAATCATTACCAAAAATATACGGCCTATAGCAACGTTCCTTGTGTAAAGAGAAGCTATGCATCGTCTTCTTCTGTGGTACAGTGGTTATGGTGTTTGGCTGCTTACCTGAAAGCCTGTGAAAAGATCCCGGCCGCTTCGGTCGCATTTAAAAGGGGCCTCTGTACTAGAGGCCCGCGTACTTTACGATGTCAGTGCACGTAGAACACGAGAGGGCCACCACCCTCTGGTGTGGTGGAACACCAAACTTCCGGAGCCTCCCAATACGGCAAGTCTCGTAATCATATCGTGGTTTTGGCACGTAAAACCCATATATTATTATTAGCTATAGTCTTGGGTTTCTAGGTTAGGCAACTTTGCACCCATGTAGTTACTTATTTTTATTTCGTGATTTTTATTTCGTGATGGCAGAAAAAACGCATTGGCTACTTGGCTAATCTTTTGCGCCCTTGATGTGAACTAAATTACCAATACGTTGCGATGTCGCAGCCACTAGCGTTCGAGTATGCGGTGCAAAATATTGCGACCAAGGCGTGTTTACATGTCCTAAAATTGAATTTGGTGCCTGTATTTCATGAAAAGAAAGGCTTTGGTTTGAGTGGCTGGGAATAGTAAGGAAAAACTGTTGCATAGGTCCTCATTTTGCAGACGATTTTATTGCTGAACGCGACTTTAGCCCGTAGTTGGAAGGGCACAGGCCAATCGATGGAAGCCCGAATCCACGACGCTGCGCTCTCGTGCACATTAGCAATCAGATATCCGACGAAATGCTTGTGTCGTTTCTTAGGATAATGAACGATCCGTGACTAAGGGATGATAACGTCTCAGTCTTCGTCATCACGCGAGAAAAGATTCCGAAAGTGACAGCAGTTTATGTTCAATCCCAGCAAATGTTGGTTTTAGCGAACTCAGACAGAAGTCATTCTTACTGTCGCTACAAGGCTTTTCGTCATTTTAAGCTAAGACACGCTATACGCATTAAGCGAATACTTTTTTCTGCAACAGTGTAAGAAACCTTATCATCCTGCGTGAACTGATTGCTGAAGTTGACATTTTATGCCGTACTCTAAGCAATTATGATTCTGAAAAGTTCTTACTGTACTTATATACATTTTCACCATATAAAGGCTGTCCTATTTAGTCATTTAATAAAAACGTAGCCGTTGTTTTTACCAACGTGGTGCTATTTTCGGCTACTCTCACCTCCCTTGGCTCAAGTTGGTCACTTTTGCACTTGTTTTTTCAATTAGATAACTATTGTCTGCCTAGAACTGGTAATTCCGAGCTGTCCACAAATCGAGCATTCAGGGACTGTACTTTCAAAAAGTTGCTATGCCAGGACACTTCTTGCATGTAAATTGTTGCCAGTTGGTTGTAGCATAAAAAGAAGAAAAATAAGAAGAAAAAAGACAGTTTAGCGAATTCGCCCTCTGTGAACGAATAACAGCAGAATAAGACATAGATGTAAAGGCGACTCCAGCGTGCCCTTGACTGTGCGTTGTCCAAGTAACTTGTCAAACTTCTCTGTGGCTTGATGAATTTTTCAACGCTTGGGACTTGCTATCCGCAGGTTTTTCGGGCATCGTCTTATATTTGTTACAACTAACACAATTCTAAAATGCGAGATCCCAGACTTTACTTTGAGACTAAACTTTAGCGTGCCACCAATAGGCTACTTTGTATGGCATTTTATTCTCTTGCTATTTCATTTACTAGACGCAGGCTATACACCTACTTCATGTTTGTAAACATGGTAGGTGCCGAGTGACGTATCGGCGCGTTGGCTCCGCCCAGTCGTCTCAGCTAAAAGCGTGCCACAACCCTTTATGATCATGTGAAGACACAGTGCCTCGGACGCCTCTCGCAAGTTTTCAAGCGGCGGCCGCAACAGAGGAAGTTGCATTGGCTATTAAGGGACTCTGAAATTAACATGTGAGCTATTTCGACGTGTAGCTCTAGCTTCGAAAACGTCATCAAAACATATGAGATATCTTAACGGTGGAAATGTAGCCCCTTTGCGAAATTTCATCGTCGTTGCTGCAGCCTACGTCACACGTGCACATTTTATTTGTAATATTACAAGAACAGACCCAGTTTATCAAGGTGCTCTAGGGTACAATATGCAAATGCGGGATGTTGCGAATAAATGCAATCAGCACTTATTTGTAACTTGTATTTTAGCGCGGCACACAGTGGTTCTCTACCGCAACTCAATATTTAGTTGATTTAGCACTCGTTCGTTGACTCCCCACAGCCTTACTAATAAACCTTTTTGGTTAAATATTACACAAATGCATTAATGAGATTGCCTAAGGCATGCACCAATGTCAAGCAAAACCACCACAAATTAGTAGTTGACAGGTGTCCCGCTAAATAATGAGGTTAATTCACAAGCACTTCCCGTTTATGAACGACCATGTGTACTTGGCACTCCTGTTGCACAGATGATGTAGCGCGAATTAAAAACAAGAGCAGAGTTACAGTATTCCTCTACGAAACAGCTGTACATTAAAAATCATTTTTAATTGCTAGTGTACCATACACACAGAAGAAGAAAGGCTGGCTTCTTTGTCATTCAGAATTTCGTAGACATAACAAAGAAACCCCAAGTAGCGTAGCAAATAGACACAAAACTGGAAAATCCTACTTATTGTAGCGCTGTGTCATCACCTGCATATGATATTAAACTTTATATGTGCAAAACGCCACTTCAATTATGCTACGATTGATGAAGCACTCCGTAATGTATGCATGAACAGAGGGAAAACTTTCTGCCTGTTTGCCTGTCACATATTTATCTTCCACAATAATTCTGAAGAGTAAAACATCAGCTCTACTTGCTTGGTAATAAAAGCACAAGCCATAACATTGAGCCAGTAGCATTTCAGCCATTCTTATTGCGTACCTCAAATGATTAAAGATACAATGTTTGAATTATTTTATTGGAACCATAATAGCATCAGTTGTCATGTCAGTGTAAGCTTATGTTTATTTGCATATTTGCATACAGTACTTATACCTAATGCAAAACACCAGGAACATACACAGCATGGCCCAAGCCATTATAATATTCACCGCAGTATAGCAAGATGAAACTAGAGCAAAAAATTTCATCATTACACACACTAACACGTGCACTTCACAGTGCAAAATCCAATACGAAATATGCAACCATCCAGATAGGCATATTGTAGCTTTTTTATTGCACTAGTTTGTTTATGGCATCAAAACTTGTGTGGTATGATCTTAAAATCAGTTTTTTGCATAAAAGTCCAAATGAGACCTGTGGAGTTTGTTGTACATCCACTTATCAAATTTTGTAAAAGTGTTCAGTCATGTGAACAAAATAACAACATTGCACTCATATATAGCTTCGCATGTTTACTCACACATATCTGAAAAATAACCTAATTTTCTGGAATTACCTATGCTTTGGAACTTGTCGGCATTATCACATAGCTGTAATACACCGATGCTTTATTTGTATATAATTAGTACAAATGTGTTTTTAATATTTTCATGCTAGCCAATGTCATCTGCAATCTAAGAAGTTTATCTTTGATTCCTCACTTCATGGCTTATGCATAATTACCACATTAACATTAATTCAAGTACCTGGGCTGCATAGTCAACTTGAAATGAAGCAATCAGAGGCCTAAAATTTAAAACTTCCTATATATAGCAGATGGTGGTTAGCATATTGTGTCCTAGAGCTTGATATGCCATGAGGTTGAAACTAATTTGACCACAAATGTATACAGAGTGTAAATCAGTTATGACTTCAGTCCATAGTTAAAAAAAGTGTGATAACAAACCAACATAGAAGTAGAAATGAAGAGAACAGGGCAACGCAGTACTATAAGCTGAAGTTTACCGCATGTATGCTTATTTTAGTCACTTTCGTACTCATTCTGTGGATGCATGATACTTTCATCTTGTAATTTTTGCGTACTATGTGTGTGCATCTTTTTGTGGTTGGAATCACACTTCCCTTTTTGGTAGCGCATTGTCCTGTGCATTTCATTCTAATATCACTATGATAACATATTACTCATCAACTCAACCAACTGTCCATCTTAGGAATAAGTTTGCAGTATAAAGCCCGTTCCACCTAGTGTTGTTTCTAACAATGCAAAATTTTCAAATGAGCACACTATTGGACAGGTTCCATGCAGTACCATGCATAACACTCTGCGTGTATAAGAAAACACAGTGAGAGTATTCTTCCAAATGTTGTAAGATGCACGAAATGTTCGAGTAAGGGTACAGCGAGGCACAGGGGAGTGTTCCCACAATACACTGTCTTGTACACAAACAGGTGGGTGAGAAACTTCTGATGCTTTCCCATAAATGCCTTCCTTAAAACGATACAAAAAGTACATTGAACTTTTTGTATGCATAAAAATGAATGTCTTACCACTGACTCACACTTGACCATTGCAGACTTTCTAACAAAACATGAAACAGGTGCAAAATATAGATGCTCTTAAGTAGTTCCTTGCAAACTTTTCAAAACTTAAAGTACAGAGGGTAAAGAACACATGATGGTGAATAAATTCAAAACAAAACTAGAAGTGACCTCTTGTCCTGTGCGCTACTACTCCGACAGTTGTTGATCTCAGTGTAGTTAGCATTGTAGTGTAAAGGAATGCAAATGTTAGCAAGATTCATTTTGTTACTAATTCTCAAAGGAGAAAAAATGCTTGAGGCCCTTGTGCTTAGATTTATGCGCACATTATTGAGCTTCAGGTGGTCAAAACTTCTGTACCTCCCCACTAGAGTGTCACCTATTATCATATGGTGCACTTGTAATAATGACAGAAGAGGAGCCAGACACAATACCAGCAGTTTCTACCTTGCCAGAAATTATCTCAATAGTCAGAATACTCTATACTGGTCACAAGCACTATGGCAACATATTGTAAAACAAAGTAACCAGAAGGAAGTATCAAGGTGACTCGATAACAAGGTTCATAAGATTTAACTGACTGATATCAATGCAATTAAATTAGCCATGCATAAGTGACACTGCTCCTAAATGCTATAAATATTCACATGTAACCATGGCAAGTTCCAGTGCTGATATGTGACTAATGAAGTGAGAATACCATAAAATGCACGTGCTTCCTCAAAATCAGTGTCAATAACTACATGTCTGTGACATATGGTCATGATTATGACTCTTTAACATAATTTATCTTTCAAGCGAGATCAATGCAGTCTTATGATGCTACTGTACCTTGTTATGCAATGTAATTTTTTTCTCTACGCCGCAGTCCAGGGTAACAATGCAAAATAATTGTTATCGCAAGTTCTTCTTATTAGCTCATATTCTCGGCACTAGACGAGAATAAATATAAAACAAATTTGGCCTTAATGCACACTTCATCACATGGCAGCGCGGTAACAGCGGTTGTTTGTTAGTTTTTGCTTTAGTGAATACTCCCTGAAAGCACTGTTTCATTCATGCTTTATACAACCAAAGAAATTATGTCGCAGAAACTTGCCCTTTTTAAGATGCACTCGCTTGAATTGGCAGGAGTTTAAAAACACGCACCAGCCATCGGTATGTGAACTTAGTGACTTTGTTTTTTGCTTTTCATTGCTCCTTTCATGCAACGCGAAGTGCAAAACGCTTCCTACTGCTTCTAAAGCGACGATAAGGACGCGCGAACAGAGGAAACATAACCATTACCTACCACTTGTGTTCCTGATAGTGCCGCTTGGTTTTACACAGCGGCATGCTAGCTTGCTTGCTTGAGTCACAGGGCCATTGCCACACCATCGCACCCGCATAGCGGCGTGTTCCACTGTTTTCAAACCACACATTTCACGCCCAGCGATGACACCGCAATAACACTGCTGCACAAAACACGCTCACAACACCGCGACACATAGCCCTGCAGCTCAAAAGCATCGCTCGCCCCGCCGTGGTGGTCTAGTGGCTAAGGTACTCGGCTGCTGACCCGCAGGTCGCGGGATCGAATCCCGGCTGCGGCGGCTGCATTTCCGATGGAGGCGGAAATGTTGTAGGCCCGTGTGCTCAGATTTGGGTGCACGCTAAAGAACCCCAGGTGGTCGAAATTTCCGGAGCCCTCCACTACGGCGTCTCTCATAATCATAGCGTGGTTTTGGGACGTTAAACCCCACAAATCAATCAATCAAAGGTATCGCTCAGAAGGCGAAGGTTATCCCGTGACGACTTCGCTTCGCTATCGCTCACGCGCGTCGCTGGGGTAGTCTCCTAATCTCCATTGGCATTTCGGAACTTGAACGGCTCTCTTTTCCCGTGTTCTTTTTTTCTCCGCGTGTGGGTGGCACTGTGCGCGTGCGCCGGTTCCCCTTTCGCGAGAGGCCGTCACTGTTCAAAGGTCGACGCAAAGATCGGTCGAAGGGCATATTTTATCGCTTCGTAGCGGCGGCTTGAAAAGAGTCGCATTATTCTCTCAATTTATCTGTTTTTTTTCTCCGGGTCTTCTCAACACTTAGTTTTATTCTGTGCGTTGATCCACGCTGCGCGCTCCCGACACGTTATACAAAAGGGTATAGTGAATGTGCATGCGGTGCTGATCGGCCGCATCGGATGTCTGTAGGCTCTTTCTTTAGCATTATATTGATTTGATGATAAATCAACATAAGCGAAGTTATTCTGTGGTCGCCGTGCTGGTTCAACCCGAGCCCAACTGTATAAAGTGTGACCTCTTCAGCATTCCGTATAACGGATATTATTCGACGATACTGTAGCGAAACTTCGGGGTTGCTTAAGCTAGACACATCTAATGACCATCCGGACGAAAAAGTGTGGGAGCGATTCCGCACAGGCAAGCGATGACAAGTCGACACGGTGATTTCGGGGAGCACTCATTCGGGGTTTATTTATATAACTTAACTTTACAAAATGCACCGAGTCACAAATACAAGACATGAAAAAAAGATAGCATACCCCTCGGCTTGCATGACTGGTCTCCGGTGGTGAGATGCGCTGTTGACCCCGAGTCCACTTACCACCCGAGACCAGTCATGCAAGCCAAGGGGTATGCCATCTTTTTTCATGTCTTGTTTTTGTGACTCAGTGCATTTTGTAAAGTTAAGTTATGTTATATAGAAACCCCCAATAAGTGCTCCCTGAAATCATCGTGCTGACTTGTCATCGCTTGCCTGTGCGGAATTGCTCCCACACTATTTCGTCCAGATGGTCATCAGATGTGTCTGGCTTAACTAACACCGAAGTTTTGCTACAAAGTGGTGGAAGTGCTGGGTACCGATCGCAGTACCTCCGCTCACCACCGGAGACCAGTCATGAAAGCCGAGAGGTATGCCATCTTTTTCAATGTCTTGTAATTGTGATTCAGTGCATTATGTAAAGTTAAGTTATATTATATAAATAAACCCCCAATGAGTGCTCCCCGAAATCATCGTGTCGACTTGTCATCACTCGCCTGTGCGGAATGGCTCCCACACTTCTTCGTCCGGATGGTCATCAGATGCGTCTAGCTCAACTAACCCCGAAGTTTCGCTACAATACGAAGAAATAAATAATGGCTTAGCGCGTTGTGAATTTGTTAAGCATTCTGATAAATTTGTGTTTTCGTGTGATAATGCACTTCTTCCCTCTGCACATCAGAATGCATGCCGGCCAGCACTGAAGGCGAATTGCAGAGAGCTCCAGAAACAGATAAAAAGAAAACATGTGCGAGGAGGTAAAATGGAAGTTTTTTCGTGGTCTCGTTAGTGGTGAATGACGTCAGATCATCAGTTTACCTCCTTTCTCTCCCCATTTATCCACGTTATTTCCTAAAGAAGTAAAATGGAGGTTGCAGAACCATATTACCCTTTTTTTCGTTACACCCTAAGGGTGTATAAGTGTGAAGAAAGATAATATCACGCCCTCAAAACGCCCAATTTAGGTAGTTTGTGTTTACAGTGAAGGAAAGTTCTCGCATTTCACAGCTGTGGCTGATCTGCGACGGTTTTTGTGAAACGAAAATTGAGAAAAAAATGCCAAAAGACCTGGCCCATCTATCTTATGCCTTCCCGCGCAAATCACTGTGAAAGCTCTTTGGTACATCATTTTCTATCCTTTGCACGGCCACAAACAGCGCATGCACCAGCGAAAAACAACAGCAATTGTGGTATGCGCAGCGTTTTTTGCCTACCAAGCGAAACCATGCGCGCGACAACAGTGCCACCGCATTTTCATGACGTGTGTCTGGTGGAATTCGTCTATATAGGGTAAGGTGGGGCCAAATGAGACATGGGGCATTTTGACTTTGCCGACCTCTGCAGCTAATGTCATATATACTTTTCTTTGTCTCTCTATTTCAGCGATAGATGCTGGTAGTTGTCTACTTTTTATGTGTAAAAGTTTATCATCGCTCATAGCGTTTGCGTGGGAGAAATTACGCGGTTGGTGTCGGTGTATTCGTGACCCATCAAAAATGGGTGATATTCTGCTCGGTCAAATTTTCGGATCCGTGCATGAAACTACTCCGACGTCAGTACAACAGCTTACGTATTTATTTTGTTAATTTATACTATACTAGCTACAAACCGCCAAAAGTTTGGTTCATTTGGTGCATGGTGCCACAGCGGAAATTGTTTTCAATTTGGGCATGTGGGAGGGGCAAAACGCGACAAAAAGACGTCGAAATGCTTTGAGAGGGACTTATTAAGTCAACCAAATAATCATACTGAATAAATATTATATGTTCTTAGTAGGGTTAGGATGTATAAGAAAAGGTGATATAGAGCTTCATAGGTAGAAAATGACATCAAAAAACACTAACTGCTGTTGAGGACAAGACTCATTCTATTCGCGGTACATCGAGGCTGTTCCACGTCCCCAAAGACGCTGTCGAGAGGCGCATGAAAAAAAAAAAAGTGAAAGAATCTCTAAGTCAAGCCGTTCCAAAACACGTCTTGGAATCGATTTTAATATAATTTTTTTCATACAGAAATTTAAAAGATGACAAGTGATAGAAAATCTGAAATGATTCGCCTCATAAAGCCCAGCTGACGAAGTTGAAAGCCTCGAAATGACATGACATGACAAGAACGTTATTTAGGTCCTGAGGGACAGATCTTTAGGGGAGCTATAAGCCTCCCGCCATATCAAGTCAGTGGCTCCGCCAACGATGGGACTGGAAGTCGAAGTTGCGTCGCGATGTCATGGGCCCTTTGGACGGCCTGGAGTTGTGTGTGAATGCTGCTGCTCTTTATATAGAGATGCATCCCATTGCTCCTTCGTGATGGGCGCATAGGTGTTAGGAGCTGGGCACAGCCAGAATATGTGATTAAAAGTACATGAGTCGTGGCCTCATTTGGGGCATGACTGTGAATGGTTGGGGTCTATCCGGTTAAGAGATCGAGGAGTAGGATACGAACGGGTTTGAAGTAGTCTGAATGTGCTCGCCTGAGGCTTGGTCAAATCGAGGGGGGGGGGGGGGGCAGGAAATATTTTTCTGGCCAGGCGGTAGTGGAAAACAATATCATAAAAAATAGACAACGAACCTTTATAAATGTCGACCTCGTTACGAGATTGGCTATTAGCGGCAGCGCGGCACGTGAAATCGTGCGCTATCCGGTGAGCCTGCTCGTTAGGGTTACATCCGAGCGGGTTGACTGAACCATCTAGATGGGCTGGAAACCTCGCGATGTGGTACCCTCCTTCGCTGCACTACCGGGTTTGTTGAAGTACTTTCGCCACAATACTGTTCGCCTGTTCAGACACAAGGGTGTTGGAGAAAGATCTGACTGCCATACGCGAGTTCGAGAAGACAACAGCGGGGGCTTTTGCGCCGTGAAAAGCCAGAGCGATCGCCGCTTCCTCTGCCACATGGGCAATTTTTGTATAAACAGACGCTGCATTGACCAGGTTAACTTCCGCATCAATGACCGAAATAGTGAACTTATCCCCACCGTGCACCAAAACGGATAAAAAGAGGTGAAGAAGATGCATCTGAACATATCTAGCCTCCAAATATTTAGTGATTTATTAAAGTGCAAGCGTTCAACTAAAGAAACCATAAGCACAAAGGAAGACTGGGGGTGCTTGATCTGCTAGGAGTTTTGGAGCAACACAGCGCCGGGTTCTGCCTGGATTCATTGTGTGTACTGCAAGGTGTGTGCTCATGAAAACTGCGCGGGGGACCTCGGAGTGAATTTCACGTGCTTCTATGGCAAAATCTGAAAAGATGAAATTTTTCCACGCTGTCTCGTTTTACCCCACGCTGTGTCTCGTTTTTATTTATTTTTAAAACGCCCCTTTGAAATCCCGTGCATTTTTATTTATTTTTAAAACACCCCTTCGAATGGTGGCAACATGGTCATAATTATGCAGCACATGCCTTGTACCCAAAGGACAGTTTTTGCATTGACATTTAATGGTAAAGAGTGAAATAAAGAAATAGTATTCGCTATTTTCATTTCTTCTCACATTTTACCCCACACTACCCTGTATATAAAGTACACCTAATGTGGCACACGAGCACTGCTTCAGACACACAGGCTAGTGTCCATGCACTTCTCATAAGTTCTTAGTAATGTTGTGCAACATTGCCATATGTTATCGCCCGGCAGGTATGTAATTAATTCGATGCTGCGAAGCACAGGGAGTATAGAAATGACGCGGTTGGTACAGAGAGTGAACTAAACACAAAAAAAAAACCCAGGGCGTGGCCTCAAGATTGGAGTGAGCGAACTTGATCAAGCCGGGAATCATTGTAGGGTTCGTGAGGCCTTATTGGCCCACGATACGCGTACAGCTAACGACCATGCTGCGCGACATTCGAAACTCTACGGGCGAAATGAAAACGTCGCTGGGAGTTGGGCGGTCCATTTATAATCCCGGGCGGCTCGTTCCATCTCGCACGATGCTTTTGGGACATACAAAAGCGCCGAAACAAACTGGCAGAGTGGCGTAAAAGAAACGCATTAAGGAGAAAGGAAGCGGGGCACAAAGCGCGCGCTGCCTGTAGAGTGTGCGTGGAAATGGAGAGGGGGCGATATATAAATATACACATTTAATGACAGCTCGGGATTTAAGAACAACAGCCCGAAAGTGGGATATGTACTGTACTCTGGTATGAAATATGAAATCTCGGCAAGGATGGTGGCTGGGCGTAAACAAAAGAAAACAATGCAATAATGGAACATCGAGAGGGTAGCGGCGGCAAAAGAAGGCAAAACTAAACGAGACTTGATCGATCATGGTGTCCGGCGCACGTGGCGTATTTCTACGCAGCCTTCCCCTCCGAGTCGAGGTTTGAATAGAGACAGCGCCAGTCCATTTATCAAGTTCATTTACGAAACTCCACGAAAACCGGGGCTGATCTCCATCGCTCTGTCCGCTGTTGTCGTCGTCGGCAGGCAGCTGCGTGTCCTCCTTCACCGCGGGATGCTTCGCGTAGAGAACAGCCGCTGGGATTAATAGAAAAGGCGCACGGCATCCAGACGTTCGTCGGGCCCATTGTCCGCATCGTCTTCCGGCGCAGATAGCTCCCGAATGGGAGACCGGAGGTGCGTCTATACTTGGAGGAGTGTCGAGCGCACATGAATCTCATCATTACGCTGCTTGTGATGAAATGCTTGGAATGCTGGAATGATACCTATAGCAATACGAACACTCACCGTCGCTCACCTGATGGCATATAAATGAATGATTATAAATACGAGAAAATGGTTTTATGCGGACCTCGGAATCGAAGCTTGAATGTCTACAGTGCGCTCACATATCTTTTGTCATCAAGGCAGTGTGGCTACACAAGTAATCGAGGCTATATGTGACTGCTACTCTCCGATTTGAATTGGTCACAAGTGGCGCGAAAAACGGTGAAATTGATTCTAAATTAAGTTAATCCGCAGATACGCTGTCGTGGCCTCGACCTCTGTCTGCAAATATACACATGATGCCACGTGCAGATCTCTTCCATTAACTCCACCATACTACTCTCCTAACAATTTGCAGAAACACACTTTAAAGCGTGGAGTATAGCAAGCAAAGAGCGTGCCAATCAGGCATGCCTGTCCACCCTTCTCCCACTGAAGGTACTCCTCTCATGCCTAATTCTGCCAGTTAGCTCTAGCTTTGAGACAAACCTTCTTTGTTTAAAATGTGCAGTCCAATGTGCTAAATGATTACTCTTTTATCATCAGTATGATACCTCTGTAATGAAGCAAAATTAGGGTGCAATCAGTTTACTTGCTCTGTGCAATGAAAATATTTTTTCGAATGAACTGTACAGGTACGATGTGCCCGACAGCTCGTCCTTTTAGAGCGAAAGCTGTTATGAGGTCACAAGTCGGGTCTCGCGCTGCTCCGTAGTTGTCCGCCGCCGCTGACGCCGGTGTCCGAAACCGCATCGTGCGAAATTAGATAAAAAACCTAATACCAATGACACAGTGGGTCTCGAACGCAAGTCTGCTTGGTTACGGCCCAGTATTCTACCACTGAGCTACACCGGTGGTTGGGATTTGTCAAACTTTCCTTATAGGCAGGTTTGGTGGCGGGAAAGGAGTAACGTAGCCATTACGAAACAACCCATTACGAAAGCTTGTTCTTGTTCCCCTATTAACTGTGGCGCATACCCACTTCAGCCATATTTCCTCATCGTCATTAGCCACTGCATGAACAATTGGCGCAAACGAATTTTTGCAAATTCCGTGCAATAGGTCAGCCGATATCTCGCTTTTCAGTGGACTGGCGGAAAATAGCATAGCGAATGCTGGCCTACTATCCTAAAAGTTTTGTTATTAATGTCGCAGTGGGCATCAAGGAAGTGTGCTTGCTGCAGTTATCCAATGAGTGTTTAGAAAAGGCTCTGAAAGGCGGCTCTTCTAGCTTTCGCTGTGACTGTGCTGCGCCTTCCGCGCTTTCCTGGCGTTTTTTTTCTTTGTCACGCCATTGTCGATGCTTTCGCTATGATGCCTTTGTCGATGGGGCAACATATATACATACTACTTAGTCACGTGACCAGTGGTGGAACAGGGTATACGGTTTTGGAAGCAGTTTTGATCGAAGACAAAAGTGCCTTCAGGCTTGGAACATTCGGAAAGATGTTTTGGAGCAGCCTTGCAGCAGCCAGAAAGGCAGTTGCACTATATATCACCATTTCACACCATTTGTGAAGCGACATTTGTCCAATGCTGCATTCGACAAACACTGAGCTAAATCGCGCTACTGCTTATGTACACATGTTCGTGTTCTCCTTTAGTTATCCTCTTCATAAGTAGTCTCCCAACGGCAGTAGTTGTGCTATGTAGTAAAATGCCTTGAGAAATGTGCTCATATACCCTGGAAATTTTCTTCGATAGTTAAACTTCTCTATGTAACTGTGAATTAATTCTGGTGTTTTATTATTTTGGTATTACGCATTATTTGGCGCTTCCTCTGGGAATCAATGCAGAGAAGGCAAGCACACGAAGGGGAGACAGAAAGTTTGGTGGGCTGATGAGATTAATAAGTTCTCAGGTATAACGTGGCAGCAGAAAGCACAAGACCGGGTTGATTGGCGGATCATTGGAGAGGCCTTTGCCCTCAGTGTACGTAGTAAGGCTGATGATAACGATGATTATTCGACGCAAACGACCATTCTTCACAATGAAGTTTACTTCCTTATCCGATACACTTTGATGCAATGAGCTTAAAAGCAAGCGTGCAATAGGAAAGAAAAAGAAAAAAAAAAACGCAGAAAGCTTGATCTCAACGCTTTAGAAAGCCTCACCATTTTTTTATTTTTTTTGTGGCGCCTGTTGAGCAAAAGTCAATAGCCAATCACAGCTTTGATAAGTTGAGCCAACCTACATAAAACATACTTGTGCACTAGTTGGTTGGTTATATTTACGATAAATGGCAGCGCACACCGGGTTAAGACACAAACACGAAAAGGACGACACAAGCGCTGTGTCGTGCTTACGTTTTTGTGTCTTAATCCGGTTTGCGCTGCCGTTTATTCTAAATACAGCCTACATACCAAACGACAGCTTTGATAAAACCGAAACTGTAAACGTTCAGATAAACCCAACAAAAACTGGGGGACTCTTAAGTTACGCCTTTGAGAGTTTAACGCAATAGCGACACCCTGTCCCTATAGTGCGTACTGAGTTCTAAATAGCTTGTGCCAGTGAAGCTTTCGCATACGGCTGCATTTTGTGTAATTGGCAGCATGCTTTAAGCCATGGGCAATTGTGCGCGTGATATCTTTTCGAGCTTGCTATGCACCCCCTACTTGGCCTTAAGGGAAATGGCGCAGTAACGTGTGTGCCATTTGCAGCGTGTGGCCCGCGCAAAACCACGATGTCACGATAATCACATGTTCTGGCGCCCGATTGCAATGTACGCTTGTACCATATGCATTAATAATGCCATGTAACATGTCATAATGTGAAGCATGTATACAGGACGTGTGCGTTTGTAAAGCATGCAAGTTAGTTTCACACCAATTACAAGCAGTGGAAGTTATTTTCACTTCATTTCTAAGCAGACGTGTCACGCACTTGCTACCCGAGCGGCCCGGGTTCGATCCCTACTCGTACCCAAATTTTCTTGTTATATATATATATATATATATATATATATATATATATATATATATATATATATATATATATATATATATATATATATATATATATATATATATATATATATATATATATATATATATATATATATAGTAGTGAAGAAGAGGAGCTTCAGCGGCATTTCTCGGCGCATCAGGGGCATCGCCATCAGCATAAGCTCGTGCTTGCTGCGCTTGGCCGGACGCTGCTGACTGCTTCGCTTTCTGCGTTCTGCGCTGCAAATAAACCCCGTTACAAGTGGTGGAGGTGCTGGGTTTCGATCACCCTGGAGCTTCGGAATCGCATTTTACCATCCATTATGCCTACCGACGCAAGCGCCGCTCCAACTCCTCCACCGGCACCGCCTACTGTTCTCTGTGCCGGTTCTCTGCGTCTGCGAGATCCCCCTGTTTTCTCAGGCACAGAAGACAAGGACGTTGACGACTGGATTTCAATGTACGAGTGAGTGAGTACTCACAACAAATGGGATGACGCCGCCAAGTTGGCCTACGTCTCCTTCTACCTGTCGGACGTGGCGAAGCTGTGGTTTATAAACCACGAAGCGGAACTCCCTACATGGTTGGTCTTCAAAACGAGCCTCACACAAGTTTTCGGGTGGCCTGAGGTACGCAAACGCCGTGCCGAACAACGCTTACATACTCGGTCCCAGCAGCTTGGTGAGAATTTCACAAGCTATATTGAGGACGTTCTGGACCTTTGCAAGTGAGTCAACGAGTCGATGTCCGAAGAGCTTAAGATCAAGCACATCAAGAAGGGCATTGAGGACGACGCTTTCCAAATGTTGCTTTCTAAGAGTCCTCGCACTGTCCTAGAACTGACCGAGTTATGCCAGAGTTTTGACGAGTTGCGCAGGCAACGTCTTTCCACCCGACGTCCCTCAATGCTCGACGACTCTTTGTCCAGCCTTTCCACCCTTGGCATAGGAGAAGACCATGCCCCTCTTCTCTCCAAGATCCAAGAGTTCATCCGCGCAGAGGTCGCTCGTCAGCTCTCTTTGATGTCCTGCGTACCCGATCAACCACGCAGATTGACATCTACACTCCGCAACTTCATTCAAGACCAGGTCGCACAAGCTCTTCTTCCCGCCCGTGAACCGCCCCCAGTCGCCGCACCTCTCACGTACGCCGAGGCCGTTGCTCGACCTCGACAGCCTGCGTTCCAGCCAGCGCCTATGTATTCACCGCCGCCCTTTTCGCCGCCGACCTATTCACCGCCGACCTATTCATCGCCGCCTATGCCGATACCACCTCGGCCGCAGTTTTCTGCCCCCCCCGCCGCAAGTCGGAGTCTACTCCGACCAATGGTGGACCTACGACAACGGTCCCATATGTTTTGCTTGTGGTGGTGTTGGCCACGTGGCACGTTATTGTCGTCGTCGCCAGGCTGCTCAGAACATTCAACGAATGCCCTCTTTCGACCCTCAGTTTTCTTCTACGCCTTCAAGCCCTCCTTCCTCTTCCTTTCCTTCTGATCGTCCACACGGCCCGACCCGCCACTCCCCATCTCCACGTCGACGTTCGCTTTCCCCTATGCGTCGCCGTTCCGGACCCACCGACCAGGAAAACTAACGGCCGCAGTTCCCGAGGCACGAACTGCGTCCCCGTCGCCAAGCATAAGTCCTCGCCCCTGTCCAGCTAACGTCATTGAAGTGTCAGTCGATGGTATCGTCGTCATGGCGCTTGTTGACACCGGAGCCGCTCTATCCGCCCTTTCCATCAACCTGTGCCGCAAACTCCGCACAGTTCTGACGCCATTATCCGGCCTCTCTCTTAGAACGGCTAACGCACAAATTGTAACACCTCTAGCAGCCTGCACCACACGAGTCGTCATCGAAGGGATTGTGTATATCGTCGAATTCGTAGTGCTGCCCTCGTGTTCCCATGACATGATACTCGGCTGGGACTTCCTTGCGAATAATAATGCCGTCATTGACTGCTGTCGCGTTGAACTTGAGCTATCTGCACTTCCTGATGTTGACGCTGTCGAAGCCTCCCTGCCGTGTTATAAACTGTTTGTTTCCGACGACACCATGCACCGTACCACCGCGCTCTTCTCTGCTGGTGAGTGTGTCGTGTGACGCTATTTCCGACGGTGATGTTTTATTTACGCCCTCTGCCCTGTTCATTCAACGCAAATGTTCTCCACTGCCCATTGCTCTCCTTACTCTCCACCATGGTGTCACGAAGACGCTCGTGTACAATACGCTAGAAGGGCCTCTACCTTTATTCTATGGTGAATATCTCGGTCACGTGCATACGATCGACGCCCGTCACATTTTTGACGCTCCATCTAGTTTACTTTCTACGGACCTCAGCGCACTCATTTCTGACTCTGTTGTTGACCAGTCACTCCTTGACGCTTTCCACCGCTCCATCGATGTCGCAACGTCTTCTTCAGAACGAAGCCAGTTAGTGAACCTGCTGCAAAAGTTTCGTACTTCTTTTGACAGCCACGCTTCTGGCCTCAGTCGCACATCGAACATATCTCACAAGATTGACACAGGAAGCCATACGCCTCTACGGCAGCGCCCCTACCGAGTCTCAGCGTCGGAGCGCCGTGTTATTGACGACCAGGTTGCTGACATGCTCCAGCGGGGTATTGTACAGCCTTCTAACAGTCCCTGGGCTTCACTGGTCGTTCTTGTTAAGAAGAAGGACGGCTCCATTCGGTTCTGTGTAGACTATCGACGTTTAAACAAGATCACCCGCAAGGACGTTTACCCGTTACCGCGAATAGACGACGCCCTTGACTGTTTGCAGGGAGCAGAATACTTCTCTTCGCTGGATTTACGGTCTGGATACTGGCAAGTTCCTATGGAAGCATCTGACCGACCGAAAACAGCATTTGTCACACCTGACGGGTTATACGAGTTTACCGTTATGCCTTTCGGCCTTTGTAACGCTCCAGCCACTTTCGAAAGAATGATGGACACTATTTTACGAGGCCTCTAGTAGAACATATGTTTATGCTACCTTGATGATGTAGTTGTCTTTTCCACCGATTTCGACACCCATTTAAATCGTCTCGAGCACGTCCTCGCACGTCTCACCGACGCCGGCCTTCAACTCAACCTCAAGAAGTGTTGTTTTGGTGCTCGGCAGCTCACCATTCTTGGCCACGCCGTATCGCGGGACGGCATACTTCCCGACCCCGCCAAGCTTCAAGCAGTCGGCGATTTTCCGAAACCAAAGAACTTGAAGGAACTTAGAAGTTTTGTCGGCTTGTCGTCATACTTCCGGCGCTTTATTAGAAATTTTGCTTCCGTATGTGCGCCCCTTACGGACCTTCTTAGCGGCGACAAGGACCTTTCCACCTGGTCACCAGCATGCGACGATGCATTCACGAAATTACGCCACCTGCTGACTTCACCACCCATCCTCCGCCACTACGATCCTGCCGCTCCCACGGAGGTTCATACTGATGCCAGCGGTGTTGGACTTGGCGCTGTGCTCGCGCAACGAAAGGCAGGGTTTGATGAATATGTCGTCGCCTACGCAAGCCAAACTTTGACGAAAGCCGAGGCTAACTACTCCGTGACCGAGAAAGAGTGTTTAGCTATTATTTGGGCCCTTGGAAAATTTCGCCCCTACCTGTATGGTCACGCATTCGACGTCGTCACTGACCACCACGCCCTTTGTTGGCTATCCACACTTAAAGACCCTTCCGGACGACTTGCTCGCTGGGTGCTCAAACTTCAGGAATACGACATCCGCGTTATTTACAGATCTGGTCGTAAGCACACGGACGCCGACGCCCTTTCTCGCTCACCAATATCGGATGAAGATGTTTGCCTCTCTTCCCTCGAGCCTGCACTTGCGTCATCCGCCTTGCGCAACATGACAGTGGAACAACGAAAGGATCCCTGGATCAGTGGCCTCATAAGCATTCTTTCTGATCCTCTCACTCCTTCACCGTCTCGCGCTCTCCGCCGCCAGGCTAGCAACTTTTGCCTAAGGGATGATCTTCTTTATCGACGCAACTACCTTTCTGACGGTCGCAAGTGTCTCCTTGTGATACCCCGCCATCTTCGAGCTGCCATCTGCGAAGCTTTTCACGCGGACCTACAGTGCGCCCACGCAGGCCTCTTCAAGACATACGCTAGGCTTCGACTCAGATTTTATTGGCGTGGCATGTATAACTACGTGCGAAAATTCATTCGCTCGTGTGCTCAGTGCCAACGACAAAAGTTACCTCCCGGGCAAGTCTACCCGTCACAACCTCTTCCTTGTCCTAGTCGACCTTTTGATCGCGTCGGCATTGACATTTACGGACCACTACCATCTACTCTAGCTGGTAATCGCTGGATTATTGTTGTGATAGACCATCTGACACGCTATGCCGAAAGAGCCGCGCTGCCGACTGCCACATCCCGTGACGTTGGAACGTTTCTGTTGCAACGTTTCATTCTGCGTCATGGTGCCCCTCGCGAGCTCTTAAGTGACAGAGGCCGTGCCTTCCTTTCTGACGCCTTGAAGGCATTACTCAACGAATGTCGAATCGTGCACCGCACAAGTACAGCGTACCACCCTCAAACAAATGTCATGACGGAGCGCTTCAACCGTACTCTTGGCAGTATGCTGTCGATGTACGTCGCCTCTGATCATTCAAATTGGGACCAAGTTCTCCCGTTCGTCACCTACGCGTATAATACTGCCGTACAAGCTACTACTGGGTTTTCGCCATACTTTCTTTTGTACGGACGAGAACCTTCAAATACAGTAGATACTATTCTTCCATATAAACCTTATGAGTCCGAAAGTACAACTCTGTCCGAAGCTGCCCGACATGCTGAAGAATGCCGCCAGCTTGCCCGCTCTTTTTCTACCGAGGACCAGTGGCAGCAGCAATCCCGCCAGACTGGGGACCGTTCGGCTCCAAACTTTCCACCTGGTTCATTAGTATGGCTTCGGGCACCTGCTACCGCGGCCGCGACACTGTCCACGTCTCTCGTCTCAAGCCATTCTCTCCCTAATCCGCCAGGATGGCGTCTTTTTGTGCAGAGGGCGATTGTAGTGAAGAAGAGGAGCTTCAGCGACATTTCTCGGCGCATCAGGGGCATCGCCATCAGCATAAGCTCGTGCTTGCTGCGCTTGGCCGGACGCTGCTGACTGCTTCGCTTTCTGCGTTCTGCGCTGCAAATAAACCCCGTTACATATATATATATATATATATATATATATATATATATATATATATATATATATATATATATATATAATGTACTGATTTTGTTTCTGAAATCATTGTGAGCGTCTAGGCATTTTATTTTACGGCGAGCATTTAGCCCCCTGCTCACCGTGTGATGTGCACCAACAAACCGCTGTTAAACGCCTCCTGAATTGGGCAAGCATCAGGCGCTTCAGACAATGTTCCGCCAAGATGCTGGGGATCTATCACTCTACCTGTACTGTTAACGTAAAGCAGAGAAATGCCCCAGCTAGTGGACTGCAAGACCTTAGTCAGTGACTGGTGAATGTGGGACATGCGAAATTGTATGCGTCTTAGCTGCACAACGAGCACCCATGTCCGCTCATCATCTTTATTTTCCCACAGGCGCGAAGGCTTTAAAGTAAATAATTGACAACGAATGGCAACCAATTTTTGACATATACTAATGAAAAATAGGGAGATGGGCTAGTTCGTGTGTATCCGCCTTTAAGGGTCCCTTATATTGAACATGGTAGACAAAACAAAAAAGTCACAGCTTTGCCGCAAAGGCAAAACAATGAACGCGACAGCAATGAATTGGAAGGTCACGCGAAGGATGGCAAGCAGATCGAAACGTGCCCCGTGTTTCTCAGGCACAAATGACGCGCGAAACGTACTCACTGGCATAGATAAACGCGAATAAGCGTCTCAATTGTTACTTCGCTGTGTCTAAAAAGCGCACCCTTTTCGCAAACGGAGACTGTGCAGCGAGTGCAGAGATCTTTGTGCGCCCGTTAATTACAACAGAATCGTTCCGGTAAAAGCCCAAGGCGTGCGACTATCCCCACCGCGAGATAAGTGCGCGCACGCATGAGCCTGCACTCCACGCTCCTATCCGCAGGGCAAAGTACGCGTGAGAGATTAGAGAGCGCGCCGCCGCGTCTAGACGATCTGGCGACGCGTGCTCATTGCGCCATCTCGCTGGTAATGCTGTAACCACGACAGTTCCCATGAAATGTCCATCGCCAGCGGTGAGTGGTAGATATAAATGGCTTGCCCTTTCAACGTTGAAGGTGGTGCTCCTTCGTGGCTCAGTGGCTAATGCGTCACGCTCACAACCAAGAGGTCGGACGTTCGACTGCACGGGCCGGAGTCTTTTTCTGGATTATTTTTCTTTCTTGGGTTTTCATGCGTATAGATGCGTATACATATACGGCGAATAATGGCGACGCCGACGCTTGCGGGAAAATTCAGCGGAGAGAGTCCATATAATTGCTATCGAAATAGCAGCATGTGACGTATAATTGATCGCTCGTTGAAGTGAGCATATGTGTGAATGATTAAGCACCTATACGGGGAACGCAAACGGCTGAACTTTAAGCCAAACAGCGAGCGCTTTTACAGCGATGCTGTGTATGGCAAGCGCATTCCGTTAGTTTGCGAGCAAGAACGTACGCGCCACAGAAATGGGGAAACTCCGCTACTCATCACTGGTTGACTAAAAATGAAAAAGGCAACGAAAATTTTAGGCAAAAAGTAAAGATTTCGTGAATTGGCAATAATAAACAAGAACTGGAATATAATTCATGTTTATTTAAAGTACTTCTGTGCAGTAGTGTGTCGTCTATCATGAAACACAACCTGCACCTGTATGTGCCCCCTTGTGTATCGTCGCTAGGCCAGCTGGCTACCTTTCAAGTATCAGCTGATATCTTCTATATTCGGTAGTCGTTATTGCCACAGGTTTTTGACCATGCTTTTAGTGGTATAGGGCAATATGGAGAAATACTTAAACGAAAAAAAACTTGTTTTTTCACGCGAAGAGAACTAATGGTACAGAACCAGAACGGGCTTGCATTCAACGCACGTGCTCAAAGAATGTATGCATCATTCTTAGCGAAGTGTAGCACAACGCAGAGAAGCCCTCAGATCGTCAGTCATGGCTGCTTACTTGCCCACGCATTCTGGTTGTCCTGTTCATCAATTTATTTTCGCTATTATACAAACGTGCCCTGTTTTGAGGACACAGTGTTATCTGCATATAGTTAAGCAAGTCTACTATGTTCGCGACCCTTGCTTGGAGATTTGACAAACACTTCACGCCAAAAATAATTATATTTGGTGGCTGTTCGTCGCAGAGAGAGACAGAGGGAGGGAGAAAGATGAACACGAAGACCGAGAGGTTAACCAGATATTAAATGAAGCAAAATAAAAATAATAGTGTGTATACAGGAAGCCGATAAAGGTCTTTCAAGATGAAAGTTGTCGATGTTTCACTTTCATCTTTTATGCTGTTATAAAATCAAACAGAAGGAAAATCAATTAATTTTTAAATTTACACCATCGTCATAGCAAACTACCTAAAGTACACTTGATGAGAAATTTTCTTTCCCATTGTATAGGCTTCAGTGCAATTTAGACGAAGACTATAGGAGACACACTGAGTTACAACTGAGTTTATTTGCACTTGAAAAAGCCTTCTTATGCACCAAACTGGCCTTTATTACCTAAATACAGAAGAGCAAGATAAAAGACGATATGAACAGAACCCAAGACCTATAAGCAAAAACAAAATGCAAATGTTTACAGTGGAACTAAATATCAGAGATAATGCACACCTATATCACACAAGGCAAACTGAACTTCGAAATCAAGACGGCGCATTATTTATTGTCTAAAACGGCACTGTGATATGTTTAACTTGTAGGGTGATAATGAAACTTAGTGTATAAAAGAAGAAGTGATAAAAACACTAAAGCACGTGGGGATGAAACGACAAAACATAACAACCTAGAGAACAGATATCGGCGTCACTAACTAAAAACAACTCTATCTTGTGCTCCTGGCAGACTCGCACCCTACATAACCAAAAGCATGCAGAAGAAATAGAAAAGGTCTACAAGAACAGACTAAACTAAATTAAAGCAGCTCGTCGCCGGTGTGTCAAACCACGCTCTGTGAATGCAAACTAATTGGTGTCAAGCAAAACAAGCGTCATGTAGAGTAAAAGACCAAAACACTGAAAACCTTGCGAGAGTGAGACGACATGTCAAATAAAATCTGTGTTCTGTGTGTCTCCTATGGTCTTCGTTTAAATTGCACTGAAGCCTATACAATTATGTACTAACTCACTCATGTCATAGTGCGTTTCTTTTCCATGTACACACAATTCGAGCATTTGCTGCGACAGCTGAATGCCTTGCAACCTACCCACCACCTCACAATGACAACGAGGAAAAGAGTTAAGAACACACTACCGATGTAACGTCTGTACGTTGTGATAGCGCGCTGGTGAATTGCAGTGCCACACCAACAAGCCCAAGTTTTCAATATTTCGATACGAATACCGTCTGTCAATCCGCTGACGTCTCCTTTCTATGAAGCAGAGTTCTCTATCACAGCCTCAATTTATGAGCTCATTTTCGAGGTATTATGCTGGAAAAGCGACGGTAGCAGAATGAATTTTCACTCAACCGCGGACCATTGTCTCCTTGGAATTCTTCCTTCATGAGCTTTATCGGCGCGCTACTTTCGCGTGGATACGAACTTTTCCTTCACTCCGCGCGTGGGTGGCAGTGTGAGATTGCGACAGCTGACAAATACGCTACTCACTACCCGCGAAGTAC